>NC_072822.1:11292500-11592500 GCF_027744805.1 Dunckerocampus dactyliophorus | reverse complement strand
TGGAAGCATGCCTGGGTCCAGGAGCTCTCTGGACCCTCTTTGGGTTCCTGGCAGTGCACCGCTTCACTGTCAAGCCCCTCATGGGAGCGTCCAGAAAGCAGATAAGCCATGTGGCAGGTCAGGCCCTCAAGCAGAATGTTAGCATATCAGGAAAATGAGCAAAATGTGACGCTTAGTGGAGGAAGGCAGCCACGTAGAGTAGATCTATCTTGTACAGAAGGAGTACATATGCATATTCGACATCAAGAGATTCATACTTTGGCTTACGAGTGTCTTTCCATACTTGGCTGATGTTCGCGTCTGCCCTGTGTTTTTATGGCTGGATGCAAATATTGGGAAATATGCAGTACATGGTCGCTTTTTATGTTATGTATAACATTTTGCATACTTGTATTGAAGTCAGCATACTATCCAAAGTTCTACAGCTATACTTCTAGTATACTATCATGTAACAGTGAACAATATTCACAAGCCTTTCTATGGCACTCACTTGAGAAAAAAATGCAGTGGACATTTTGCATTGGGGGCACTGCCCCACTAGATTCACGTGATGGCATTTTTGTATTTTTCCTTTTTTCTGTATGGTTAACTCTTTCACTGCCAAAGACGTTCATTATCTAGATGAAATATTACGAGAATAACATTATGAGAAGAAAAAAACAGAGACTTTAAAAACTGTAATGTTATGACAATATATTTTTTAAGAATTTTTTTTGGACTAAACAGACCATATTTCTTAATATTGCATTCTTTTAAGTATCTTAGTATTATGACTTTATTTTCTCAACACTGCAACTTTTTTCTCGTAATATTCCAACTTTATTTACGGTGCCTGAGAAGTACAAAACACGTGAAGAAAAAGCAAAACAAATTACAATGACACCACCTGGAAGGGGAATCTATCAAATCCCGAAGTTACAGGGAGTGATAAAGTTTGGGCCAATCAGCTCCGAGGAGTTGGTACATTCCTTTTCCGGTTAATGTTGGGGGCCGAGAAGTGTAAAACACTTTAACAAAAAGTAAAACAAATTACAATTACACCACCCAGAAGGCCACCGGATTTATTGCTGTATAATTGATTTGTTGTACTTTTCCTCTTTCCTCCTTTTCCTCCTATTTTTATCTTTTTAAAGTAGTCCTAATACCCCTTTATAATAATGATAAATTGTGTATAAAATATATACTGTATTAGTGTCCCTGCGGTTTCTCCCTGTCCTTCCTCTGCTGAGTTGGGCAGCAGAACTCTATGCCCCGAGCTGCCAAGGAAGTATTATATTGAGCATGACAGGAATAAGTAAATTCATTTAAAGGGCTTTTGGGTGTACAAATGGTTGCGCTCCTTAATCAGTTTTGCCTAGCAACAAGTGGATGTGGAACTCTATCATTTTGGGTAATAACGATCACTGCTGTATTCCTGCTATACTGTCGCTGTGATCCAACATTTCTTATAAGCCCCTGCACTGAACTTTCACTAAATTCTCTCCTAATGTAATCACAAATCAGTGTAGCTCCAACTGAATGCAGATAACTACTTTTCGGTCACTCAAAGATTGATGATCAGTCAATGATGTCAGTGATGCTCAAACATATGTGATGTTCGTGATACTGGTACTTCTATACAGTATATGATATTAAAGAGAAGCAGCATTGCTCTGCTTTCATGTAACCAGCCCACCACTTTCTCCTCAGTTCACTTGTCAACCTCTTCAGTGGAGTTATGTAATTTCAATTCACAGTCCCAGATAAAGATCTTATTGTGTGGAAAAGGAAAAGCAATACGTCTGTTAGTTTCAGTCAACACTCACCCCTTGCTTACAAACGTTTTTATGCTCATTAACGTTCATTCCTATAAGGCAAGGAATAAAGTCTGTGGATAGAAAAGCATACTTGAGTTTCCCCACAAGGTCAGAAAAACCTACAAGGTAAAGTGACCTTGTCATAGGTTACAGTGTATTACTGTAACTGCTCCATGCGCCTCGATCTCTTTCAAACATGCACATCATCTTAGTCCATTGTTCATTTGCACAGATAGAAACGTTTATTGTAATTTTTAAATCACTTTTTCAATTGCTTGGTCAGGTAATAGCCTGAAATCTAATAATTGTTTCAGTGTGACCAAACTGACGATGTCAAAGTTGCCGTGTATTTTCCACCGATCCATCAAGGACGTAATAAAAGTGTGCGAGCAGGAGGAGTGCAAACAAGGCTAGAGCTGGGTCACAGTACTCTTCCTCTTGTTAACAGGATGATGGATATTAAATTAACACAGCAAATATATTAAAAGATGCCACAAAGAGAAGGGTGTTTTTTTTCTTTTATCACTCGCCACCTGAAGAATTTATGGAATATGAAGAAACAATGAGCTCAGGGCAGGGTATTTATGTACACGCACGATGCAGCGTGGTTCAGCATGGGTCCTAATTGAAGCAGTAAACACAGTTAACAAAACTCCACCGCAACCCACTGCTACTGCTACCTTAGCCATGTTTACCTTTCGGATCATATCTTACCCAGAATCAGGACAAAACAGTATTATTGTCTGTGTGCTTGTTGGCATAACAATACGGCCTCCTCTATATTGTTATTATTGATGTGTTGATGAAGAAAATGAATAAGAAGGTTAGTTTAAGTTATGACTTTTTTGTAAAAAAAAAAAAAGTCGTAATCTTACAAGAATAAAGTTGTATATTTCCTGGAAAAAATGTTTTTTTTTCAAGAACAAGAGCATTTTTGTAAATAAAATTGTATTTCTACATGAGAAAAAAGCATAGTATAATGACAGTATATATATTATACTCACTCGCAATGGTGTGTGGTTTACAAATAATGAAATATGGCAAATAAGCATCCAATTATTAGCAGTATCAGGGCTTTAAAGTGGTCGTGTAAGCGTTTGTATCCGTTTTGTCATGACAGGTATTGAGATAGACGTGTGTGTTTCACTTGTTCAAATGTGACTTTCTTCATGTTAAAATTGTACTTTAATGTCATAATTTTACAACTATTTTCTAAAAAAAACAAAAAAACCCAGAAAAGTTGGCACTTTTTTTAATATGTAATGTAATAGATTCAATACATTTCTGTAGTAGACAGTATATATTTCAGAATCAGCTTTATTCACCACATATGTAACCACACTGGGAATTTAATTCTGGTCAAAGACTCCAGTTAAAGAAAAAAAAACATATTTACATAGAATGAGTAAGAGTATCTATGGTGTTTAGATACTTACAAAGCATATATTTTTTATTTTTAGTGCAGCCGTAATACTTTGTCCAACAACAACCTAGTAAAAACAGGATGTTTTTCTATGACTTTTGAAAGTTTTAGCACAAACACAGCAATCCCTCTTCACGCAGACTTCACTGAAAATTATTTAATACGCATACCGGCCAGTAGTGGGCAACGTCCATTTTTAAAGAACAAATAAGTGCAAAATGTATGAATGCGTGGGTTTCACATTTTATTTTTGTAAGTAATCTGTATCTCCTGGTCACAGTAAATGTGCTCATTGCTGGAGAACAATTATCAAATGAATGACCTTGAAGAAGGTAGCCAAGTGGTTAGCATGTTGGCCACACAGTCAGGAGATCTGGAAGGTCTGGATTGGAACCTCCATTGGACGTCTGTGTGGAGTTTGCATGTTCTCCCCGCGCATGCGTGTTTTTTCTCCCGGTGCTCAGGTTTCCTTCCAAAATCATGCATGTTGCCCAACAAGTGCTCCAGTTAAGGTCAAAAGTCAGATGGCTCTACCGGACACTGTTTGGATATTCAATTTGTCTCTACAAGAAAAGTAAGAATGTAGGACACAAGATGGCCTAGCTGCTTCAGGTCTCCACTGATCTTCCTGTGCTTGTGTGTTATTTTCGCAGGGTTTTCCAATTTCATCCCAACTCTACGGTGGCCAAGAAGTGCAAAACACGTGAACAAAAAGCAAAACAAATTACAATTACACCACCCGGAAGGGGATTGTGTCACACGAATCAGACAGGAAGCGGTAACATTTGGAGTTGTGGTGGGTTTTAATGGGGGAGACTGGCATCAGGTTTTGCCCGTTTTGTGGCACACATTTGAGCCGCTTGACGCGATTTTCTCACACATGTTGTGTCGAGTTTTGCATGCACGCCGAGAACTGCATGCACGTCGCGGGAGCGCCCACGCTCTGCTAAAACCTAAACTGTAGACACCGTACTATTTTATAAAGCCTTTATAAAGCTTCATGATAGTGAAGCGATACTTTTTGGCGGAGTTATCACATCTACTCTTCTTTTGTGGTTATGGTCACGATTCCCCAGACTCATTTGTAATGTGGTAATAGTGCGCCACCTGCTGACCATAGGCTGAACAACTAATTACTTGCACATACAGTACAGTATTATGAACCACACTAGTAACAGTTACTTGATATATAAAAATAAATAAATAGAAGGACAACTAGTTTACAGCATGTCGCAAATGTTGCATGTTGCAAACCTTCTCTAACTGTATTTCTTGATATGCCTGAAACAAATTCTTCAACATAAATCACAAATTTTAAAGCAAAAAAGTCTAATCTTTCATATACTGTGCACTTCGGGTATTTTATAGTTACTGATAAAACCAACGTAAAGTGCCACTTCATTATCATGAAGTACTTACTGCACCTTAGAAAATAGTACGACATCTCATAGTTTAGGTTTTAGCAGAGCATGTGCTCTCCCACAACGTGCATGCGGATCTCGGCGTGCATGCAAATACTGTAGCAGACGGAAGGAACAGATGTACTACACGAGTCCATCAAATATTTTAATGAGGGTATAACAGGGGTACAACCCCCTTCCGTGTGATGGAATTGTAATTGGTTTGGCTTTTTGTTCAAGGTACTCTTTACTTGAGTATCTTGCTTGCTGCTGTAACAAGTAAATTTCCCCGCTGTGGGATAAATAAAGTACAAATACAAATACAAATAAACGTTTTGCACTTCTAAACCGGAAAAGGAATGTACCAAGTCCCCAGAGCTGATTGGTACAAACGTTATGACTTTCTATAACTCTGCGATTTGGTCCATTCCCTTGCAGGCTGGTGTTATTGTCATTTGTTTTGCTTTTTGTTAACATGTTTTGCACTTCTTGGCCACCGCACAACTCCCCAAAATATGTCAGATTAACTGCAGACTCTAAATTGTCCATAGGCAGAAGCGGTTTTAGCTTCAACGGCGCCCTGTGTGAGGCCACCCTTTTGGTGCCCCAGTCGGTTTGATTTTAACCACTTAATAATGTAAGGAGTAATGGGGGCACCAGTAACCCGCCTGTAGAGGGTGCCAAATGAGCACTGAGTATTAATAAATACAGTGGAACCTTGGTTAGTGTCATTACTTCATTCCAGAAAGTCCGACTGTAACCGAAATGGACGTTAACCAAATCAAATTTTCCATGCTTCTTGTACACCACTATCTGTATCTCTATCTGCATCTGTTCACCCATCGAAATGATCTGGATCCCTATCTGTACTATAGGAGTAGGTGGGGCATAAACAAGAAGTGGGCGTGGTTTAAGCGGAAATGGATGGGTCTTAAATCGGTACATTATTTTAAGTCTGAAATTGACATGGATTCATCAGAAGTTGCTATATTTATTGTTTATTAATCAGCTATATGTGTACTGTGTATGTGCGTAAGTGTGTAAGTAGTAGTAGTAGTAGTACTTTATTAATCCCACAGCAGGGAAATTCATCTGTTACAGCAGCAAGCAAGATACACAAGTATGTACACAAGTCAAGAATGCATAGTCATAGACAATGCATGCAATGCATTGTCTAGACTAGTAAGACTTTATTATTGAATTATTTTTTTATAATCTGTGGGAAGTTGGTGATTCATGCAAACATCCAGTGATGGCAAACAGGGAAATAATCTGTCAGCCGTGTTCACTGTAGTTTTCTGTAAAGCACCACGTTCAGTACTACAAGCAAAGTTTTCCAACTGACTTTATATCACCAGCCAAATTAGAAGCAAGCAGATGAAAAAAAAAACCACTAGATAGATATTTTAAAATATTTTGAAGGGATATTTACTGGAAGTGTTGTTTCTCCGATATCACAATTTTTTGCCATTGACTCAGAGAAGCAAAGACTTTCCAGCTACGTTTATTGCTGTCTAATTCCTTCTTGTAGCATGCAGCCAACAAGGTAAACTATTTTATGTTTTGTGTGTTTTGACATTATGACGTATAATTATGCTTACATGCTGTGCATGTTAAATTTCTGTATCTTGTTTTGCTAATACTGTCATATGTATTTTACTTAGTTATCATGGTGGATTTGGAGAACAAGCTTCAATAAACCTGTTGCAAGAAGGCCACTTGTGTCTGGAAATGCTTGAAGGAGTTACAATTTGTAATGCATATAAATACATGTAAACGATGAACGAAATTGAAAAATGAACATTTAAGGTTATTTTTACCTTCATTGAAGACTGACTCTTCCCAATGACACGAGGCGGCAGCGAGATCAACCACCACCATCTTCCTGTTTTGCCAAGAGATATTTATTGAATTCAAGAGTGTTTCTCACCTCAATAATCCAAAATAGAGCCAAGTGCCAACATTTTGACAAAGAAGGTGAGAAAAAGTAATCTTATTGAATTTTTCCCCCCTCATTCTTGCAGTACGCCGTAGAGAATGCCACCCTGGGAAATTGCCCATGGGGCCCATAGCTAAAACAGCCACTGTCCATAGGTGTGAATGGTTGTTTGTCTTTATTTGTCTTTGGCCTGTCACCCTCCCTCTGTAACTGGGTGTTTAACTTTCTAACAGGCAGGCCCCAGTCAGTCAGAGTCCACAATTGCACATCCAGCTCAAGAATTGTGAGCACTGGCACCCCACAGGGGTGTGTGCTGAGTCCGCTCCTCTACACGCTCTTCGACTACGATTGCGTGGCCTCCCAGAACAACACCAGCATCACTGGTGATGATCACTGGTGATCACTGGTGGTGTTGAAACATCATACAGAAGAGAGGTGGCGGACCTCATAGCTTGGTGTCGTGATAACAATCTCCTTCTCAATACAGATAAGACTAAAGAGATGATCATCGACCCAAGAACAAGGGAAAAGGAGCCGCATAGACCCCTGTTTATTGATGAGACTGAGGTGGAGAGGGTGAAAACCTTCAAGTTCTTTGGCACACACATCAGCGAGGACCTCACCTGGTCTCATAACACCCAACAAATTATGAAGAAGTCCCAAAGGAGACTGTACTTCCTGAGAAGACTGAGGAAATTTGGCATGTCCACCACAATCCTGAGTTGCTTCTACAGATGCACTATGGAAAGTGTCCTTACCGCCTCCATCACTGTTTGGTACGGTAACTGTAGGTTGGTGATCAAGACCTCACAGAACATTGTTGGGGCAGCCCTCCCCTCACTGCAAGACATTTATAAATCTAGAGTCCTACGAAGAACACACAACCTCATCAAGGACAGCACACATCCACAACACTCATTATTCACACTCCTACTGTCAGGCAGACGCTACAGGAGTTTGAAGTCCAGGACCACAAGGCTGGCAAACAGCTTTTACCCACAGGCCATCAGGCTTCTCAACGAAGCACTCACACACGCCGCATGCAACACACGCACACACTCATAACACTTTATTTATTTATTTACTTGTATTATTTATCTGTATTAATGTCTCTTCTGTTGTTGTTGCTTAATTTATTGGTATATATGTTTATGTGTTTATGTTTCTTATGTTCTTATTCTTTCTTGTCTTTCTTTCTTTTCTTGGGAGAATGAACAGAATAAGATTTTCATTGCATGGTATAACTGCCTGTTTTACCATGCACATGACAATAAAACTCTCTTGAATCTTGAATCTCTTGAATCTTATGTGTGATTGACTGCATGGTGACCTGTCCAGTCACCCCAAGTCACTTTGGTTAGGCTCCAGCTCACTTGTCACCCTGTACAGGATTTCAGGAAAGGAATAAATCCCATACAGTCTACATTCCAGTCTTCGGTACCCTTTAGAAAGTTTCACCCCAGATGACTCGTTCCTCTCCATACTCATTCCACTAGTGTTTATGGTATTTCCCCCCTGCAGCTGGTGATGCAGTTGGACAAAAGGGAAATAAATAAATGTCATATGTCACAATGCAAACCACATTGAACGCTCACAGTGAGTGGGATGAGGAGCGGAAACAAGGGTGGGGGTCCTTTTAACCTTTTCGGTGTGAGCATTCTTGGTAAATCCATGCACATTTTCCTGAGATATTAGAATTTTCAGATGTCCAGCTGGGGAGCGCTTGAAAGGGACGGCAGCTCTGACACATTAGATTGGCGCACAAACGAAGCAAAAGCAACATGGCTGCAAACCTCACATGTTACATTTGTGGCAGACACACAAGAACTGGAAAATACTTTAGGTACACTTTCACAATCTCATGAGATCCAATACACAAGTTATGCTCCAGATCTCATAGTATTTTACAGCTTTTATCATGTACCAATTTATGAAGCAAAGAAAAGTAAAATATCAAATGAAAAAACTACACAAAAGGATCTCCCCCTCTGATTGTGCAGCAGCAGTGCAATGCTGGTCTGAAAGCTCTAAAACCTCACCAATGCAACCTGACAGAGACAGACAGAGCCAAGAAGGCAGGTGTGGAGACACCTTTTCACCTGGCAGCACCTCGCCTTGCTAGGAAAACAGGCATGGGTGTCCAACATGTGGCGGAGGAGCCATCTGTGTAACGTGGCTCATTGTAGAAATAAAATAAGATAATAATAACAGACAGTCTGAATTCCCTGTGAGAAAATACACACCACAAACGGCAAGTCCGCCACTTTACAGAGTGAAAGATGACATATTAAAGGAAACGTTCCATTACTATGATCTATTATTATTTTTTATATTATATATTATCTCAACAGTGGTTTATTTGGTCTAAAAAAATGTAGACAATAAAATTGTTGAGCATCATTTTGTGGGACAGTAAATATTTCAAAATACACCTACATGGTTTTGAGATTTGAAAAAATGAAAGAAAAAAAAAGAAAAAGTTTCTTTGTCCAGTTATGTTTTTCATTGTACTTTTCTTCATTTTATTAATGTTAAAAGTCGTTCTCGCGGAACCACTCTTGTTTATAGTCTCGTCTTGTGAGTTGGGTATCTAGTGACACCCCCATTAGTTTCACTATACACTAAGTCCCCTACTAACGAACATCCGACGTGCAAACTTTCGGAGATACGAACACAAGCCGACTAGTCTATATTTTCATGTGTTTTGCCTTATAAGTCCATATTTATACTGCTACATGCTTGACCAGCAGAGGGCACTGTGACACCTCTAATGGGACCAACAGTGGGAGAATAAGAGGAGGAGGAGAGGAGGGGAGGAGAGAGAAAGCTACATTGTAGCTGTATGATACAGCCCGGACAGAGTGTGTGATTAAAGTTTATGAAGAGTTAATAGGCCTGCTTAATTCTACACCACCCACAGAACACTACCTCTTTTAGAAGAGTCTAACGATGACGACCATTTGTCCTTTTTTTTTAATAACTCCTCCTCCACTACCGACGTATGCTCGACCACTGCTCTTCAAAGGTAAATAACATTTATCATTACGTATTATTATATCACTTTTATTATTGTTTTTTTCATTAATTATCCTCGTATAATATTACTACTGCATCCAAACTCATCTTTACATACATACGCATATACTGTATATGTATACACGTACATGTAGTACCTATATCATTGGTAATATTACCTTTTCCCTGACTTAAGAACAATTCGACATAAGAACGGTCGTCTGGAACCAATAGTGTTCGTTAGTTGGGGACTTAGTGTATTTTAAATCATACCGCTACCTCAATATCCTTCGGAGTTTAAAATAATAATAATAATAATTTACCAGGTACAAAGTGTCAGCATCGGATAGGTATCGCCAATACCAGCCGGGATTTACCCAGTATTGTATCGGAAAGGAAATCATCGGTATCGCACATCACACGGTTTTGGAGGTGAACGTAATCTAATCATGACAACAGTCACATCAAAGTCAAGCTAGCAGGAGGGTTTTCAAAAAAGACTATATTTAAATATTTATGAAATCTTGTTAAAATAGAAAAAATCTTTGCTAAAATAGAAGTAATTCCCTGTCTGAATTCAATTTTTTTTATATATAACAGTAAAATAAAAACATCAATAGAAAAGCTACAATATCTCAAGGCACTTGTCAAGCGTGTTTTATGTGCCTATTTATCCTATTATAAGATTGGAGCCTTTTTTAAATACACATCATAAACTACGGTAAATTGACTTTTTTTTTTGTTTTTACTTCATGTAAAAATATGATGAAGCAGCTTTAGCAGGGTTCACCAAAGGTTTTACTGCTTTCTCCCAGTTTTTTTTAAATACCGTTATAAAGTAAATAGCATTGGGTTAGTTAGGCAAACAACACATAACATTGTAACTCGCAGTCGTCGCTAAAACTTGCACGATGATGTCACATGTTGGATAAATGGTCGTACTCGGATGAATAATGTGCTGCACACGGTTGCACGGAGTTTTTAAAAAGTACAAAAACTGTTTGTTTCCCTTTGACCTTCTTTTTCACGACTCCTACTCATAAATACTACACATACCATGCATGTTTTACGTAACTTGATCTTTATTTTATTATTTTTTTTTAATTAGGTACATTTTTTACCACTGTGACCAAGGAGGACATGTCATAATTCAAAGAGGCTTTAACTGAAAACTGTGCTGTTTAGAGACAGAGGTTTTATGTGGAAAAGAAGAGGTGTGTGTGTGTGTGTGTGTGTGTGTGTGTGTGTGTGTGTGTGTGTGTGTGTGTGTGTGTGTGTGTGTGTGTGTGTGTGTGTGTGTGTGGGTGTGTGTGTGTGTGTGTGTGTGTGTGTGTGTGTGCTCTGTTACACATCCAACAACACTGGTGGTGACTTTGTTGGAGGTGAATATTTTCCATTAAGAAATTCATGAGCTTGTAAACAGCTCGGATCCTGGGTAGCATAGTTACATCTGGAATGATAACCATCCTGTTTAGAGAAATAGCACGCATTGTGTTTTCATTTCATTCCCCTTCTCTGTTTGCTCTACACAAGAACAGCTCCCAGCAGGTGCTTGAGAAGTTCTCCTGCAACCGGGCCCTATTTGCATATTTTGGTCTCGCGCTGTAGCCGCTCACAAATTGTACTTGAATTGTACTTGAAAGCTGTGAGTGCAGTGTACTGCCTTACAACTTCAACAAAGAAAGTTTGGAATTTGTCCAAAATTTAGGGGAAAATGTACCTGCAAAACTTTAGAGGTGGAAACAAATTCCATCATGCGAGACCAGTGGTAAGCGGTGCATTTGGTACCTGCGCCTTCAGTGGGCGTAAACTAGTCTGTTTGTCCTGTCCTTTATCTTTCTGGGAAATTCAGTGCCCAAACAAAGCACCTTATGAAACGCTGACTCAATGTGATTGCATTTTTTATTGAGAGCGACTGCTACATAACCCATCATGGGGCCAAGGAAAGTAGCGAGTGCCAGCACTTTGATACACAACTGAATTCTATCTCGCCAAGATGTACGCAAAGGCCGCATGAACAATAAGTTCCATCTACTTGTCATTTATAAATACGTCTGATTGTTTTCTGCATCTTAAAGTAGAATTATTCTCTTTAAAATGAATTTTGTGTTAATATTTTTGGGTGTCTGGAATGGATAAATTGTATTTGCATTATTTCCCATGCGAAAAATTGCCTCGGTTTTTGTACCTTTTGCTTTTGGGCTGACCTTTTGGAAAGAATTCATAACAAAAGTCAAAGTACCAATGTAGTTTCTATGACAAAACTGTTGGAAATCCAAACAAAGCGGAGGTCGACCAGCATCATGTCATAGATTGTGTTCGCCTTCAAGATTCCACTTTAATATAAGTGTATAAACTTTTTATTTTACTGCTTTTGCAACGGCCAGTCTTCACTTCTTTTTCATTTGACGCCTGATCTATATTTCTGTGTTAGTGCTGGGTGATGTTTGAGATGCAGGTGCACATGCAGGGGCCTGTATGTTGGTGAAGATGAGTCAGGGCAAAGTCACTTGATGGCAGCTTTATGGAGCATGTTTGTAAACTTTAAAAGGCCACCTGTGAACAGTCAGACAGCTGCCATTGTGCCAACCACGTGTGAGCTGAGTCACATCTTTTTTGCTCCATTTGCTTCTCTCATGTCTCCTCCCCTGGCTTGTTGTGACGAATGCTTGCATCAGCAGGAGTATAACCGCCCTCATTATTCCTTCTCTGCATGCATTTTCATATCAAATTCCAGTTTGTGTTCATAGTAAAGTGCAAGTCAAAGAAACACAAGAAGGCATGACAATACTGAGTCATAATCCGGACTGAAAACAAGTCTATATTGCAGCGTAATTACTGATCCCAGCGAATATTTTCATACATTTTTCTTTCTTTTTTTTAATACCTTTAATTGGGTGCAAAAGTCTGGCAATCATTTTCTGTTCCCCCATCGCCATGTGTGTGGTGCCAGAGGTTTTAAAGTTAACCTTCCTGGAAAGCACCGGCCATTTTTCTGAATTTGAGGCCTGCTGTTATTCATTGGAGAGCGTCGTATGCACTTCATTTGTGCACTCTGGAAAGTTTTAAGATCAAAACTAAAGATGGGTGTTGAAACAGTAGAGGACGGCACAGTCGTAGCAAACTTGGGGGTGCGTGGCAACGGATACCTTTCAGGCTTTGTTAGAGACGAGTGTTTTTGCAGCAGATTCCCTAAAACATCAGCGCACTGCTGTCATATAGAGGAGGGGTGGAAAACTTCCAGGCGCAATGATTTTTTTTTAAAAGATATGTTTTTTTAAATAGTTTTGTCAATAACTACATTGAATTTTATTTTAGAAATAAAAGCTACTATTTTATTGGAAAACAATATACTGTTAATAAGGCCGTAGTTTTTACAGGTTTGTTTTGTTTTGTTTCATTGTTCCGCCCAGCGTTTATTCCCAGTGGTCAATTGAATGCATCATAGCTGTGTGCTCGGAGACAAAGTGAAGGTTTCTCCGATGCTACCACAAATACTTATATTTTTTCCGTTCTTCTTTCACCTCATTGTTGTTCCCAAATGTTGGTGCTGGGTGTGAAGGCACAAAGGTTACCCACACATCAAAAAACGATGCGATCATCTACTCTCTGGAAAACGACCTCCAGCGTCCTACCAATGGTGAGTCTGTGTTCATTTTGTGCTTTTAATTTGATGATTTTGGAAGCTGCTTTTCTAAGACTTTTGCTCAGTGCAGTCAGACAAGATGTAATGCACAGAACAGCACTTTTAACGTGAAGATCGGAACAGTGTTGGTAGTCCTTCTTTCATGCTAAGCTTTCACAGCGTCGCTGGTCCCTCGGTTATATGTTGGGTTTTATACACAACATGTAAATAATAGCATTACTTCCCCAGGTTTGTCCCTGGATTAAAAAAGGTTGGGGTCCACTGATATACTTTTACTTCTTTTACTTTACACTTTTACAAGTGCTTTTGCTGGACATCCTTAAATACAGCAGCTCATTCCTGTCATACTGTATAGAGCAGTGATTCTGAGTTAGAGCCATTTTCAGTGGGTTGCGTTTTTACCAAAACAAATTATGTAACGTCGGTTAATGCACCTTGTGTCTGGGCTATTTGCTTGCTACGCCGCCATGAGTTAATGCCATGTTTATGGGCGACTTGGTCAAGCTTGAGTGGGAGGGTAAGGCATAGTTTCTGGATTCTGCTCACCGTCGTGGTGGCCAAATAATACGGCACTGAATGCCGATACACACTCCTGTTTTAACTCTAGACTCCTTGGTTTACTTGCCCACTCATGCTTCTATAGAGAGCCTCCGATATTAACAGATTTATGTGCTGATTCACGCTTCCGAATTTAAATCCAAGTCAACATTGTTAGAAAACTTGACCGGAATGGACCAAAGGAATGATGGAAAACGTACCGACCGTTTGCTGTACATGCAAGCTGCGGTTTTATTGACAGCTCCTCAGCAAAATAGGCAGCTCTCTTCTGCGGAAAGTTGTGTGCTGCAGTGAAATGCGTCCAAGCGGAAACGGCGTCCAAGCGGAAACGGCGATTAGGCTGAACTAATGTTTGACACCACGGAGCCGCGTTTGTCAAAATTGTTCCCCACCACTGGGCGGGATATATAGTAATGCTTGCGACGCGTTTGAAAGCATTGCACCGTCTAGGCAGCCGCGGAAGCATTGCAAACAGTCCCTTTAAATATTTGAAAAGTTTGAGTTGAAACATTTCTGCAATTTGGGTCATCACTTGTCATTGACGGGTGATGGTGGGTCCCGCAGCCAGCAGAACATCTCTGTCATATACAGGATCTTTGGCGAGTAGATTTTGCAGTACATCATTCAAAACAGCAGTGCGCACCTGTCATATACGGGACCATTGAGTAGCATTCACTCATTTAATTTATGACTTTATTTATGACTTTATTCATGACTATCATCTGGTGACATTTGACGCTGGTGACGTTTGACAGAGCCTTGCATTGACAATATAAACAAAAGAGAATGATAGTAGAAAATTATTGTTTATTAAAAAAATAAATCCTAGCATTTGAAGAGCCTGATAAATATTCATTATGTCAAATTTAATGTTCAAGCACAAAGAATTTGCGTTACAATACAGTTTTTACGAGGCGTGATCGGATAGATCGGCCGAAAATCACAAGATCGGCATATGCCGATAAATGCCTTTCACTTGTGGCTAGCACTATTGCAGTCCGCAGTGGAGGGTCTTGCCCTAACTAACGTCTTTGTCAGTGTCGTCCTCCCACTTTCCTTCAAAACAATAACAGTCATGTCTGCTGCCAGCACATGCCACGGTAACTATCTTGCGGGGGAAGCACATTAAAAATCTTTAATTTAATACGGCATTTGAAGAACAAAACAATTAATGGGGGATGGTGTCCTTTTGAGGCTCGCGTAGTGATCATCAGGCACACGGCAGCTGACGCAGCCATGTGGCTAACACTTACCTGTATGTGTGTGACAGTCAGAAGGCTAAGCTAATAACCTGAAAAATAATTCTATTCATCCGACGAGGTGAGCAACCTTTCTCAGCAGTAGAAGACACCGGGTTGGCCGAGTGCTTTCTCACATACCTGGAAGTTCCACATCCAAAGTCTCCTTAAAGAAGGCGTGTCACCCTCTGGAAGTTTGTGTTCTCTTCAAAAAGTAAGTAAAATATGTTTTTATCTAAATGAAGGTGATTTTGTGGTTCTTTTACATATCATATCGCCAGTAGCAAGGGTGCAGCCAGGAATTCCCCTTTATTAATTAATTACTTATTTTATTAGTGGCCTAATTTTCGGGTCCCCTGGCAGTCAAGGGACCTTGGAATTGTCCTGACTTTTCCCCTTTATACGGCACCCCTGGTCAATAGCACTCACCATAAATACATTTAAAAATTGATGATTAATCCATGTGATCGGTATCAGTATCAGACAATTTCAGTCCTGAATGATCGGTATTGAACTCGGCAGACTAAAACCCTGATCGGAGCATCCCTGGTATTTACATTTCCTTCAGCATTTCATGGTTTGATTCTATGATTACGGTACCACAAAAGAAGAACCAAAGGTGTTGAAGACGAAGAGCAGTAAATATGATTACTTGGCTGATGCAACCCTTCCATTTATATGCGGGCTTGCGACTGGCACAGGACACAATGACTATGGCTGGGCGTTGAAGCCCTGGCCAGGAATCAAACCCGTGTCATCTACATAAAAGGCAGCAGCGTGTGCCATTAAACCACCAGGGCATTATAAGCAATGCCTGTAAAACATGCGCTTGACAATACAGCTTATGGAAAAAAAGGAAAGTTTGGTGTTTTGTGGGACATTAGAGGCATATAATTTAGGCGGAATTCCTAATGCAACCATTGCAGTCATCTATGAAATAGTTAAAGAACATGGCGTCGTGAACCAGTGGCCTCTGCAGACGTCCAAATCTTTAATACCTTTTATTTACCACCTAAAGGGGAAGTTGGGCAGCTTCCTGTTCACTTGACCTCATTTCCTCCCGTTGCCATAACTGTATTGTTTATCCTGTGTTTTTTCCTTTGTGCACCCTGTTCACACGTGCATTCACACGAGCACGTGAGGTGCCTCTCCAGGACGTCCATCAAGAACACTTCAAACAACTTGCCTCCCTCTATCTCCATGACTCGTCCTACATCCCCCACCCCTCTTTTTTGTGTTCGACTTGATTTCCATGTGTTTGGAAAACAGTTCAATCCTCACTTAGTCATTCTGGGATTCATCCGCATCCCAGAGACTCCTGGCCTCAGTCTTCCCAGGATGCGCAGCTGCTTTTCTGTGCTTGTTGGAAACACAGTCTTTGTACACATAATATTAGCCGTATCCCCTGTTTACTCAACGCTGAAAAGTGAACCCTTATATGGGGAGCGGTCAGGGTCCCTGGTGACTCCGAGGCGGTTTAACAGGGCGGAGGATTCCCTCGTAGATGAAAGATAACAAAAGCTCACATGCACAGTTGCACAGACAGGGAGTGCAGAGGAGGGCTAATATCTCCACGAAACTTGAGAAGGAGCAACATTGTGTCTTCTGAAATGATTCAAACATTGAACGAGTGACCAGATCATTGGCTCAGTATTTGGTTCAGTCCGATTCATTTAGTTCATTTTTGTAAATCAAGGGTGCCCACTTAATACCTAAGCATTTTATGTTTGACGAGTGTGAGCGTACCTCTTTTGGCATGATTGAAAGAGGTGCTCTATGATGCCGTGCATACACACGTGCGCGCACAAATCCGAGTCATAGAATGACTGTAACATGATCGCTACATTCTAGATTGGTGATAAATGGCACAACCATATAACAGAAATAAAATAAGAGGGCTACAATTATCCAAAAGACAATCTAACAGCATAAGCGTAATAAAGACTTGCAATCACTGAAAATTAATGCCAGCAACAATGCACAAAATACTGTTTAAATTCAGAATGAGAGCAGAATAGAATGTGTTGCCTGTAATGAATGCAGTCGTCCCTCGCGCAAGTAATTCATGACAGCAGCAACCTTGTACAAAATAAATAATCAGAACAAACCCAAATAATCCTAGAAATAATCCACAAAGTTGTAGAAATTGCAGCATTAGAGCAGTGTATAAGTGATGGGACAAGTAAAAGAGGCGTATGACGAATGCTCTGCGTGAGCGCAGGCCAGGTGGGAGGAAGGAGGAACCATGCCCACTGAGATGTACTGAGATGCGTGTATTAGTTGTGTTGCTATATTACTGCTGTACCGCAATAAGTTCCGGTGTGTCCACTTGCTTTACAGTTTTGGGCGGGCGGGTTGTAAGGGGGGAGGACGAGTCACATATGATAACCGTCATCTTTTATAAGTAATAAATACAAATCCATAGAAAGACTCCAAAATGATCCACAAGGTCAAAAGCCACAGCATGCTAGCTCAAATAAGGACACGGGCCACGTGGCGTATAATTCATGTTCGGGCGCGTAGAAAAAGAACTGGCATGCCGTGGTGTAAATAAAAGAAATAAACTAGTTCTGTTTAGTTAGTTTCATAAAAATACATGGAACAGACCTGGTCTATAGGGAATGTAGCCATAAATACAGTGGCGGTTCAAGGCATTGGCCACGTGGGTCATTGTCCAGGGCAGCATTCTCAACGGGGCGCCGCGAGTGGGAATGAAAAAAAATCCTATTTTTTAATACTCAGCGCTCATTTACTCATCAAGCCAGGACACGTGTGGCAGACGGGCACCCTCTACAGACGGGATACTCGCACCCCATGCTGCTCAAACGCCATCCAACGTCCGCCACAACATGGATCAAAGCATATCGAGTAGTGACCAGGGGCGGAGGGAGGTGAGTTCACCGCTGGGCCTCAGCCATCAGGTTAATTACAAGGTAAAAACGTAAATGACAACAGTAAATGCTCAGAAATTATACATATTTCATTTTTGCGTTTGAGTTTTATGCTACCAACATCTGGAACAATCTTCCAGAAGACGTGCGACAATCCGCAAATTGTGTTGAACAATTTTTATTCAACTGGACACATGACAACTGAAAGTATTCTATCTGCACTCTTCATTCTTAATCTTTTTTGTTTTATGGAACGATTTATGGAATTTTATGTAATGATTTTAGAATGATTTTATGTTTTTATGGGATGATTTTATGAAGTGGTTTAACCCTTCTTTTCTGTAAAGCACTTTGAATGACCTTGTGCTCTATAAATAAACTTGCCTTGCCTTAATATGATATTCTATTAAATACACTGCAGACCAAGAGTCTCAAACTAATTTTCATTACAAAAATGGGAAATAAAAAGGAGGGAATATGCAATTTAGAAAGAGGAGGCATGAAGAAGCGGAGAAACGGCCCAAAGATAAAGGTGCGGAGCTATAGCATCACTTTATATTCACCACATTATGTCATGCGTGTGATCAATAAGCTAACGTTACTTGGTGGCTAGAGGCTGACTTCTGTTCATTCGTTTTCTTGACTGAGAGTTTTAATTGTGTAATGGTTCTAGTAATGACATCTAGGGATGCCATTCAAATGCAATTTAAGGGGAGCTTGTGCAATATTTTGGAGTACCTTTGTACATTTGTAAAGAGTTGTGGGAGTGTGTGTTGAGGGAAAGGGGGTTCGGTGGGTTGCACTTGTAGGATTTGTGCACTGCAAAAAAATAATTCCACTCCATTTCATTCTATCTGTGTTGTATTTAAGATTATTTTGCTCATTTATTATATTATATTTTGCATCTTTTGTGGTAGTACCCCGCCTGTCGCCTGAAGTCAGCTGGGATAGGCTCCAGCATGCCCCCGCGACCCGAATGAGGATGAAGCGGTATAGAAAATGGATGGATGGATGGATCTTTTGTGGTAATGGCACAGCAGGGGTCCGCCCAGGACACCATTCAAGCCAGAACCGTCATTGCATAAATGACATCTGTTGTGTCATGACATCCCCTAATACTGTGTTACGGTAGGGGAAACAGTGAGCTCCAGTTCTTTTCATGTGTTCATCATCACACTTTTCCTCTTTACCATCACTGTTATCCTTCTGTAGATGACTTTTGAGGTTCCACTATAATTTTAACACAAATCCAAATGTAATCGGTTTTAATGTATTTCAGAAACACACTTACTTAGGTTAGGTTGTTAGGTTGTTAGATTGTTAGGTTAACTGATGACTCTAAACTGTCCATAGGTATGAATGTTAGTGTGAATGGTTGTTTGTCTATATGTGCCCTGCCATTGGCTGGCGACCAGTCCAGGGTGTACCCCGCCTCTCGCCCGAAGTCAGCTGGGATAGGCTCTAGCATACCCGCGACCCTAGTGAGGATAAGCGGCATAGAGAATGGATGGATGGACTTACTTAGGATACATGTCTTTCCTGTGTGCGTTTGTATTTTGCAGGAATAAAAAAATACAAATAAAAGAAGCGAAATAATTCCAAATAAATCGTCTCAGTGGTCTGATGTGCAATAATGTGTTAGCATTCAGCACTGGACAGCATGAAAATGTGGGAGCAACGCAGCATGTTTACTTTATCTTGGTCAATCGTTGCTTCCAAGAAAACCACAATGAGTTATTTGTGGGAAACATCCTTCCCCCCGTCGCTGCTTTGTGACTCAACATGAATAAGGTGGAAGCGGTACAAAGCAAAGGGGAATGGTGCTTTCCTCTGGGTTATATGAGCGCACAAACCTCTTGTTGAGTCACAGATATGTTTCCAAACCAAACAGGACTCTGGGTTGCGTTACATCTTAAAACTCGCAGCACAAATGAGTTTCAAAGCCTCTCTGATCGCTCTCCAGCCCACCTTGCAGCTCTGCATCACCGCACTCGGACTGGAGCGAACTCTGGAGCAATTACTGCATTGTAAAGCGCGGTGCACTTTAACCGACACTCGTTATGCAGCGGCCTTGAGGCGGACTGGAGAATATCGTTCCACCTTCTGTTTCTTTTAGCGTCAACAACATCCTTTGTGATAGCCGAGGAGTGCTTTGCTTGGCATGGTGTCACACACAGGGAGATATTTTTAGGGCGTCCTGTATGAATTAGGCAGTGTTCAGTGTTCTCTCTGTGGGGCAGTTCAGATCTACCTGATTTGGAGGTTGCCATTAGCCCTTTTAATAAAGGCCAGATTGTGGGAAAACTGGCAGTTAATGTGACTGGGCCGCGCCCTGCTGACAGACATTCCCACCAGCGGCGGAGGACAGAGGACAGCCGCTCCATTTTCCTATCCACAAGAGAAAGGCTATAAGCTCCCTCAGTGCCGCAAACACTTTTGCTTGTATTCTTTTCCCATGAGGGGTTTAAAAGCCTTCCATCTTACTCTGCGAGATTCAGTGACTCCATGTTCAATATGCATCCATTCACTGGTTCCGTGGCAAACAAAAAGCCATAAGTCATACTTGGACGCGGCATTCCGAGATATTGATGAATGAGGATGATCTTCTTTTGCAGCTTATCTCCAAGATCGTAGGCTGCATTCACGCTTGTGTTTGGTACTCTGGCTGACCAACTATGGTGAAAAAATGAAGGACTTAATTGATGTATGAGTTGACGGAACTCAAATACAATAGATCCCTGCTATTCGCATGGGTTCCGCTCCGTTCCGTTCCACTATAAAAAGGTTTTAGATACTCCAAACTCTGTAATATGCCTCTCACACTTCTTAAACTCTTCACCGTAAAATGTATAGGTAGTGTCCAATGACAAATGATATTAAAAGATGATGATGATGACATTTGCTGTGCCTGACGATGATGATGATAATTACGAAGCTGCCACAAGCATTGGCTGCCAATCAGCGGGAAGCACAGCACCAAAAAAAAAAAAAATGAAAGCGCTCAGCCACTGACTACACTCAAACCTCACACCAACATTTTATATGCTAATAAAACATCAAAGTTTGTCTTTTTATGCTGGTCTGAGCCAGCCCCTGTTATTGGTAACTTGCTAACAAAATAACACCCTCTGTCTTCTTCCTCTGTGCTTGTCTTAACATGCAGTGTACAGATATCTGCTGATGTTATATAACATTACCACCTATTGGTAACGCTTTTGATAGCACTTCTCATTACAAACATGTACTGTATGCTGTACACCAGCAGTCGTTCCCAAACTTTTTACAGTCACGCACCCCTTCAGACATTTGACCTGAAGCCATGTAGCCCCTACTCCTGCACACTTAACATTAACCTTTTTAACTTAATTAACTTGAAATATTGAACATAATTAATTGGTTAAGTCATTTTATAATAATTCTGGGTCAAAAATGTGTATTTTGTCTGGTCACGTTTTGATGAAGCTTCACATGAGCACTGATAAATAGATAAGTAACTATCCTACATACCTTTAATTCCTGTCTGATGTTGGCATCCTTCCGTTTCAATGGGTTGAATTTGAGCTTCGCTTTTTTTGTCCACTCATGACGGCTACGGTTTAAGTGTACAATTTAATTTAATACCAAATTGAGGGGGAAGGTTTAACAATCACGATAAAGCATTTTCCGAAGTACAAAAATATGTACAACCAGCGATAAAGCCTCATTTTCGGGGGAATGGTCACTCGCAGTGACAGGTTTTATTAGGTATCCCATGCCGTGCGGGGATTTAAACACTCTTAATGCACAAAATAATCATGAAACATACTTATTTGTTCATATAATGCACACCGAGTAATGAACAACTTCATGCTCTGTCTTCTTTCTTTTCCGTTCTCCTTGCGCCATGAGGCATTCAGGCGCACTCGTAATTCTAATTGCTTTTCATTTTTATTCACATATCCCCTATGACAATTAGTGTACCCCTGGGGGTACGCGTACCCCACTTTGGCAACCTGGGCTGTCCAGTAAATCCCCGCTTTACAGAGGGGTTCGGCTTTGTTACACTGGTACACTCATAAAAATGTGTGTTTCTGACACACACACGCCACATCCCCCAGCTTGATGTTGACGTTCTCCTCCGTTTTTGGATCAGCATTTGCGATAAAAGTGACTGATTTTTTTAGATTCAGCTCCAGGGCTTCAGCAGCGAAACAAACATTTGCATCTCACAGCACAAAACTATGTGTACTTCAAGGACTACCGAGTGAAAGTGTGAAAGTGCTTGCCAAAAAAACGTGATGAGGGAAGCATAAAGACATAAACGTAAAAACTGTGGGCTTTCTAACAGTGCCACATGTATGCTGCACGTTTTGCCTGTGTTATCACGTACTGTATTTCTAATTTAAGACCAACGTTTGGTGAATGACATTTGTGGAAAAATTGAAATGTATTGTATTATTACGCTGTACATGCCAGAGGTGGGAGAACGTCAGTATTTTGCAAGTCTCAAGTAAGTCTCAAGTATTTAATCCCAAGTTTCAAGTCAAGTCTCAAGTAAAAACGTGCAAATTCAAGTCAAATCTCAGGTCAAGACAAGACAGGTCGAGTCAAATCCGAAACCACAGGCTTGAAATTTTTGAGTTCTTACAAGTCGTAAGCACTGTTTAGATTTGGATTGGATTATTTTGTTTTTTTATTTTTTTAATAAACTAAGACTCAAAATTGAGTCTGACTCGAGTCTGACTCGAATCCAAGTCGCGTGACTCGGGTCCACGCCTCTGGTACATGCTGTTGCTATGTTTTATTATTATCGAAATGATTACCCACTTACGATCAATGAGATGGTTTGATGAAAATGCACAAATGGGTGGGTAGAAAAAAAAAGTACATTTTAAAAATATATTAAAAAATGTAATTCTTTTGTGGAGAACTCTACAAATATGCGGGGGAGAGCATGTAGAACAGTAGGCAAGCATTTACTGTATTTCAAACCAAATTGGTGTACATATATATATATATATATTATATATACTGTATTATAATGCTTACTTACCAGAGTTTGTTTTTTGTGAGAAGTGCGAACGCACCCTTAGATTCTCAGAAGCCCCTACTTTGATTGTGATAAAGTTTACTTAAGGCAAGGAGGGAAGAATCTCTCCTTTATCTGCTTTGATATGATCTGATCTTTGTTCGGAGATATCTAAATATGGTCAATTGTGTCATCTTCATAAATTTCATCAC
This sequence comes from Dunckerocampus dactyliophorus, assembly GCF_027744805.1. NCBI lineage: Eukaryota > Metazoa > Chordata > Actinopteri > Syngnathiformes > Syngnathidae > Dunckerocampus > Dunckerocampus dactyliophorus. The sequence continues at coordinate 11,569,374 of NC_072822.1, read as the reverse complement.
CTCCTTCTCGCTTGTCTTTCATCTCAAGCATGCTGGCACTTGCTTGAGAAGCATATATTAAAGCCAGACTGTCTCCACAGGGTCTGGCCATAATTCACACATGAATTGTCTGGTGTTCTTGTTGGCTCTTATCAGGAGCACCTATTTGACCTACAGTGCTGTGCAAAAATCTCTACCTGCTATTTTTTTATTGTAATCTGGTGTGTTAGACACGAGAAGCTTGTCCTTAGAAGACATTTTCAATGAAGCTATTGCAAGCAACAAGTTGCTTAGTAACAGTGCAGCAGGTGAAGACGGCAGAGCCAAAGCATCCTGCAGAGGACCTTGGTCCATGGCACAGCTGGTGTGGTTTAATTTTCTTAATAATTCAAGTTTTTCCTTAGAACTCGTTCCTGGAGCGCCGGAATGGATTTTATTTAAACAGTCACGGCGATCTATTTGAACCCAAGTAATTGAAGTGTCCCAAAACTGGGTATAAGCTTGAGTGATTTGTTATGTGCTTTCTTTCCTATGCTGTCTTAATAACATACACTTTTCAAAGCTAATTGGTTCCAGTAGCTGTCGGACTTTTTGTGACTTTTTGTTTTTCTAACATGCAAAAGAGAGAAGGGCAGCACGGTGTAGCTTTGCATCACAGTCAGGATATCCAGGTTTGAATGTCTTTTGGAACATTTTTGCAAGAATATGAATGCTTATTATACAGTATATGTGCCATATGTGCCTCTCACATAAGTCAGCTGGGATAGGCTCCAGCTCACCGGTGACCCCTAATGGGGACAAGCTGTATAAAAAACGGATGGATGAAAAAAGAGAGTGTCAAATCATGCCACTGAAAGTTAACTCCTCTAATGACAAGTTTACAGTGGATCTCCACACATTCGCAATTCAGCATTCAAACCCCTGGAACTTTGTGGATTTTTGGTCAAAAACAAAAAACATTCATTTTTGAAATTCTATTTAGAAACTCATCCACTCCCGGAGCTTTGCCACTGGGGAGCATTTTGACTGCCCCAGATGCCTGAGCCACGGTGATAGAACTGTCCACGTTCGTGTCCTCAGACTCTGCTTCCTCTATGGAAGGTATGTCAGTGAGATTGAGAAGTGCCTCAAAGTATTCCTTCCACCGTCCAACTACATCCTCAGTCAAGGTCATTAGGCCTCAGTGTGGACCGGGCACTGCTTCCTCTTTCTGAGGCATCGAACGGTTTGCCAGAACCTCTTTGAGACCTCCCCGAACTCCTCCCACACCCGAGTTTTTGCCTCAACCACCGCTGAAGCTACGTGCCGCTTGGTACCTGTCAGCTGCTTCAGGAGTCCCACAAGTCATCCATACTCGATAGGACTCCTTCTCCAGCTTGACGGCAGCCCTGACCTCTGGTGTCCACCATCGGGTTCTGGGCTTGCCGCCACGACTGGCACCGACCATTTTGCGGCCGCAGCTCCGATCTGCCTCAACAATGGAGGCACGGAATATGGCCCATTTGGACTCGATATCCTCGTCCCCCCCGGGATACAGGCGAAGCTGTGCTAGAGGTGAGAGTTGAAGACTCGACGAACGGGAGACTCTGCCAGATCATTGCCCACATGGACGTTGAAGTCACCCAGTAGAACGATGGAGTCACCAGTTGGGGTGCTCTCCTGCACCCCTCTGATGGACTCCAAGAAGGCTGGGTACTCTGAACTGCCGTTGGCGCATACGCCCAGCTGGGTGGTATGTGTAGACTTTGGTACGCTGGAGATCTCAGGCACGAGTTGTAGCTCAGTGATAAAAACGTCGCCGCTGCAAAATCCAATACCCAAAAGTTCATATCCAAACGCTCTTGTCGAGCTTGTCGAGAAACCATGCACAAAACAAAACTGCCAATCTGGAAGGGAGGATGGGCTTTGCTGCGTGTACATGCCGCCATCTTGGGTAAGTATAGGCCTTCTTTTAAAGACACACATCATTTTCAATTTTTTATTAACACAAATGGAGCTGAATTTGTATCAAATTAGGCTATTTATAACAAAAATTTAAAAAAAATTATGCTCAGCAGCAGTCGTGGGCACCCCCACCACTTCCAATGGTAGAATTTTGATCACATGACATTTTTGTATGATTCGACTGCGAGATTGACAGTGGATAGAGTGATACCGTGAAATTCGAATCGCCAAGTGGTGAGGGATGACTGTATCCTGGTGTGATTATTATAGTATTGAATATATTTTTACACTTGTATGGTAGGAAAAAAAGTAAAAATGTTCCTTAAAACATTGACTGCTTTGAAATCTGAACAACTCGCAGGTCTAACAGCGTCCCGGGGTGAACTGTGTCAGATGTTTGACTCTATATTGTATTCAGTGTTTTTCATGTAGTCATTTTGTGTATTTCGTTGTACAAGATGCTTGCAGTTAATTTATCCAGGCTTCTCCAAACTGTACAGAAAATTCCTACACGCAGAGCTTTTTTGGATTAGTGCTTTTTTCGCATCCCGTTTTCTAAAATGAACAAAATGGTAACAAACTCAGCACCGCCGTTGCGTACGATGCAACATAAACTAAGCTAAGAAGGGAAACCAAAAGTCAGGATAAATCTTGTACACGTGGCGACAGTGTGTTGGAGTCATTGGAGCTAAAGGAGTTTGTTCACTGCAGCTGCACATGGACAAAATGTCTTATAAGATTTAGATGTTTTGCCTCATTGGGAAAAATGAGTTCATGCTGGAAGATGAGCATTAGTCTGTTCCTCTGTCGAAGCTGTAAACACAAGAGTCAACAAATATTTGGAGAAAAGCTGTTGCCTAGTTTACTTATGAAACTGTGTGGCCTGTGAAAGAGAACACAGCGAGGTTGAGTACTTGCAATAGTAAAATATCATACCGGGGATGGTGTTTTAAAAAATGATCCAACTTGTAGAGGGGTTGCACATTGGCCGAGAAACACTCCATTGCATTTTAATGAAGAGCCAGACTAAGGTGTGGAACTATTCATATTTTCTAAAAGTGCATTTTTTTCTCCTAATTTCTCATTGAAGAGGGCCTGAATTATTATGCATGCACATGTACAAAGTGCTTGTAATGGTCATTTCTGCAACAAAGATGCACAATTCAACATGTCCGAAAATGAGCGGGAAGAACCAGATCTCATTTAATCCAAACTCTTCTGCATGTCTCAGCCGTCTGTTTGTCCGCTTCCTATCTTCAACGCTATATGTTGTATGGCTGTGATCTTCTTATTGATAAAAATTTGAATGAACGTGTATTCCAGTTTTTAGACCGCTTATTTAGTAATAATGCATTCATTAAATAATTACATAAAGGAGTAAAAATGTACAGAAACACTGTATAGTAATGAATAAGGAATAAGTGCATGCTATTGCCTACTGTATATCCACAATCCTTATGCAAGACTCTCTTCTGTGCGTTCTAAAGATAGAAAAACTACAGTAAATAAGGACAGCTGAGAATGCACGTAATGTGACGCACCTATTCCGCCTATAAAGCCTTCTGAAAAAAACTCAAAAAACACCCAGAAACTGTCCATTTACATAATGTGACCTACATATTAAACAAGCTACAGCGACATCCATCCATCCATCCATCCATTTTCTATGCCGCTTCTCCTCATTAGGGTCGCGGGGGTATGCTGACTTCGGGCGACAGGCGGGGTACACCCTGGACTGGTCGCCAGCCAATCGCAGGTACAGCGACATTGCTATTATTATTGTTGTTGACATCGTTACGCCGAAGAACTACGTTATTGAAGTATTGACACATCGCCACATGCCACATATAGCTACTAGCCAGCTAGCAACTAGCTTCACCACACATTCACTCACAGACCGTCACAATGCATCAGGCCACTACCGAAAGCTAATACTACCTATTGGAGCGGCTGCTGTGTTTTCGTTTTTGAGTTTGGAAAATGTAACGCGAGGTGTAGCATTCATTTCTACAGTATGTTGCTATGTGATTTATGCTATGCGCCCAGGAAGGTAATGCTTAAAATGAACAAAGTACGGCGAAATACTGTAAGTATTACATGTTATCATGAATGTACCTGTTACTGCGTGGTCACAGCATGGATATGAAACCATAACACGTAGTTGGAGGATTTTGGAGGTGTTTTAATAGCAGGCTTTTTAAGCGGAATAGGTGTGTCCTATGACTTGCATTAATGAGATGCCTCTATTTTTTATCTTTAGAATGCACAGAAAAGAGAAAGACATGTGTTCATGTCTCACATAAGGATTGTAGGGGATCTGCAAAATTCCCCCAAAATTGCAGTTTTCCTTTAAAACTGATATAAAACATGTACAACAAATACTAGATAACACAGAATATATTATTGATAGAAATAACAGAAACGTGCTGAAAAGACAAATACATAATAGATGATAGATATAATACATTATAGAGTAATAATGAAAAGTGATGAATTCAGGAATGAATGATATCAGACACTACAGTATAATTGTCAGCAACTTGGAAATACTTTCTAAATATCATATGTTTGTACGATTTCTCAAACCTGTTCATATCAGAACATCGTTTGATTTCTTTATTCATTCCATTCAAGTATACAAGTGATTCTGCATGTGGAGGCCACCATGTATAAAAAACCCAAATCTGGAACAATAGTTTTTGGCCTTTCTTGATTTCTGCACTGAAAAATGTCTTGGTTCTATTAAACTAATTTTGGCCGTGCAAGCACTGAATAAGTACACTTGCCACACAGTCATTTTTGTGTCTTACTTTAATCCCACTGTGAATAATAACGATATTACCTTCCTCAATTTTGTAAAATTACATGGCACAAAATATATAAAAAGGCATTCATTTAAATGTGGTTGTCTTTGGCTTTTGGTGCTTTGCTTTGGCAGAACAACTTGTAATAGGTTGTTTTTATGAATACAGTTTTTCAGGACCCAGTGTCTTGAGAGCAGAGAGTAGCAAGTAATGGCACATTGTGTGGGCAGCAGAGGGCACAATTAAACATGGGCAGGAGGTTTGAATGTGCTGCTATGAGTACGAGAACATGTCAAGCTACGATGTGAAACTAGTCACATCTTATAACACGAGGTACACATGCACAACTGAGATCTAATACTTTATTTCTGTTTTTAAAAAGATGATGCTGCTTGTCAGGGAGGTGTCAATTTGTAGCGCCATTTTAGAGTAACAGCGTTTGTTTACTTGTTGCAAGACACAGCTACACGGTGTAACAAACACATGGGCCGCATAAAAGAGAAAGGTGATGGACCGTCCCGAGACAAGGGAATTTTACGGCTTAAAGAAAAGACCGTTCTTATTTCAGCGGTATGTAGATGTACGGTGAGGCTCAGCCATCGGCTGCGTGCACACACATACATGCAATGCACAGCATCTCGCGTAACAGTCTATCAGTTCGGGAGAACGTGGAGGGTGACACTCTGTGTTTCTGTCTCATTTTACATCCAAAACACTCATTTCTGATTCCAACAACAAAACATGAACATTACAACTTCCTGTAGCATGTTCATGGCATCCATCCCAGATCTGGCATCCGGAGGTAAATATAGCGGCATAGCATGTCACCAAACGCCTCATAAGGCATCCTCGCCGGCGCACTTCCGCGACGTCACTGCCAGCAGGGTTTTTGTTTGTTTTTCATTTTCTATATTAAATGGCAAGGTACATGTTTATTGGTTCTTGAATGCTGATATTTAGTTTGATATATGTTTTTACCATCCATCCATCCATTTTCTATACCACTTCTCCTCATTAGGGTTGCGGGGGTATGCTGGAGCCTATCCCAGCTGACTTCGGGCGAGAGGCGGGGTACATCCTGAACTGGTCGCCAATGGCAGGGCACATATAGACAAACAACCATTCACACTCACATTCATACCTATGGACAATTTAGAGTCTCCAATTAACCTAACATGCATGTTTTTGGATGTGGGAGAAAACCGGACTACCCGGAGAAAACCCACACACGCACGGGGAGAACATGCAAACTCCACACAGTCGAACCCAGGTCTTCCCAATCTCCAGACTGTTACTGTGTTGGCCAACATGCTAACCACTAGACCCCCGTGCAGCCCATTTTTTTTTACATTTTTGCAAACTGTGTTTGAGGCAGAATAATGAATTTATTGTTTGTAATTTTGTTAATTGATGGTTTTGTGGGACTTTTTTCCTGCAAAACTATCAATTATTTTCGCATCATTTTCTGCTTGTAAAACTATACTTATTGTCTATAAAATATGTTTTGTGTTAACATTTTTGGGTGTCTGGAATGGATAAATTGGATTTACATTATTTTTTAAGGGAAAATTTGCTTTGGTTACAGTCCGTTGTGGTTTGAGTCGGACATTCTGGAACACATTAATGACGTTAACCAAGGCACCACTGTATTCCATTTCCAACAAATTAAATTGATAAATGAATATTTAAAGTCACTTTTACCATGACTGAAGGCTTGATTGTTGACAAGGACAGGTGTGATGCAGCGGCAAGGGAAGAAGAGGAAGCCACATGAACGACACCTTCATGTGTTGTTTCTTTAATTCATTCGGGTTTCTCACCTTCTTTATGAAAATGCTGGCACTTGCAATTTTTTTGGGCCCCATTGTGGGTTGCGTAACCGTTAGTTAGCAAAGAACTATAGAATCATTCTCAGAGCATGCTAACAGGCTGCTAACAGGCACATTTAGAAACATTTTACGACAACCAAAATAGCGTTGACGTAAACCTCAGTATCTTACCGAATGTCCCATACTGAAAAATCGAATAACAAATACATGGACAGTCGTCCTTCGCCACATCGCAGTTCGAATTTCATGGCTTCACTCAATCATGATTTTTAAAAAATATATTAATTAATAAACCATGCTGTTTTGTAGTTCAATACAGCCTATTATTAGTCAAAAAAATATGACAATGTAAGCAAATGTTACATATTTTTTCAAGCATAAAAATGTCAAAATCAACTAAAATACAAATGTAAGAAATTTCGAAGACACATTCAAAATGTAATATGTAGTATTCTATGCTGGTCACTAGGTGTCAGTGGCGTCAGTAATGTTACTGTAATGTTTGGTGAGGCACACAAGCATCAGACTTGCTCACCGGAACAACAGGCTTTTATTGCAGGTTTGAATTATCTCACAACAGGCACAATAATAACATAACATAATAATTGTAATAATAATAATCATAATAATAACACTGGCTACAGTTGTGGCCCCAATCCACTCAACTCTGAACCCCCTCGGTCACTTCCTGACTTCCTGTCCTCCACACGTCTGGAACACATTTACAGCAATACGCACAAGTCTTATTTATGTCTTAAACGGCTTATTTGCTCATATTGTGTCTACTATAATGGGTAATGTGTGTGCAAAGGTGACGATAGGGCTGTCACTTCAAGTCTAGAAGGCTGTAATAATGATAAAACCCGTATTTAGAAGGTTGGAAACAGATTTTCTGTGCTGTAATTATAAGATATTCGATTTATAAATAAGGAATCGTACTTGGCGGAAATTCACTTATCACGGTCGAGTTTGAGTCCAATTAACCGTGATAAATAAGGGATTACTGTACCGTACGCCCTGTTTATCAACAAGTTCTACGTTCGATTTCTGTTTTCTCAGCATAAATCTACTAAAGTGCCACTAAAGTTTCACGAGAATGCCCCGACAGCTGTTATAAAATAAAGTTGAACATGTCTCATGGAATTTTTTGATGTTGTTGAAAAGCAGGATAATTTTATTTTCAGCGTAAATGATTGCCAGTTGTCATACTCATACTTCAATCATGCAGATCCAATAACACTACAAATGAGTGCATATTTCTCCTTTGTGGTAGACCAGCGCACATGTCCGTTGCAACTGACCACTCCTTCCGTCCGTATGACCCCATCTGTCTCCATTTGGCCCCCCCTCACTGGGGCAGCCCACCCTCTGCCTGCCTCCGCTCGGCATGTGAACAAGTCCGGATCTCGCCTGGGAGGAAGTGCAATGTTTTCACTGGGAAGTTCGGGATTAGCAGACCATTGCAGGACTTTCATTCCATTTCTTGGTAGCTCCACTCAAAAGGAAGCCCCCTTTTTTCCGTTACAGTGGCCAGTGTGGATTCATGAGCTTTATCTCATACCAAAAATATAAACCGCACTGTATCTAACAATTATAGTATACAGTATCCACGGATCATGCTCGAAATAAGATTCCTAGTGACAGACTGCCCCCAAAAAAGAAATAGAGCAGTCATTTGTCTGTTGTTTAGGAGCCTTAATGCATGTATATTGACTTGAAGTGTGGATGTGTATTGGAATACTGACATATAAGCATCCCAGTGTAGATTTAATCTGCAGCTCCTGAGGTTACTGCTATTATCTTCCAACAACTACTATGTAATCTACCCTGAGCTCATTCACATCTTCCTTATCATGCAATGTGGTTTGCAACATGAAATACACGCAAGCGTGTATGGAAGTGAAAATGAAAGATGGACATTTACACTGAAGTGGACCCCTCCGGGGGAACTTCCTGTACTTTTGCGACCCGGATGAGAAGCTGTTGATAAGATGAGTGCGTGGGCGCCAGCAGGGAAGGTGACATTAGTGACAAATCAGAGGAGGAGGAAGTCAATCAGCAGTACGAGAGGGAGGAGAACAATAAGCGTGTGACATGAAAGGAAAGCCAAGTGGGGAAAGTGGGAGTAAACACAGTGACACAGCCGGGCCGGGAATGTGGACCTGTCTCTGCATGTGAATGCACGTGCACTCATAAGGGCATGGCAGGCGTGTTTTTATTTGTATTTGTGTATTTGTGTGGGGGGGTGTTTTGCACCTGGCTGTGCTAGTTGTGCGTCAACGGCGGTGAGAGGTTGAGTCGTGCTCGCAGTCACACAGCTCAGAGTCGTGCTAACCTTTAAGACAAAAGGCAGTGACGGATGTGGCGCTCTGCTAATCCCGTGACGAAAACCTTCTGAATGTCATGTATTCTTCTGGTCTCCATCAAAATCTGATTTAAAACATGTTTGACTCACACCACTTGGCAGCCACTGAGCAGGTGTGAGCTGGAAAAGGCTTTTGGTCAATGAAGCTATTTCTGAACTTCAGACTTTCATCAGTTTTTCTACACAACAGAAATGGAAGCTTTTCTTTTCGTGTTTGGTGGCAGTTTTTCTCATCCACGAAAATGATGAATTGCAGGATTTCTTGCACAATAAGACACTGTTCAATAACAATACTTAAAGCAGTTGTGGCCATTGGCATCCTGCAGCAACACACTCCACAAACAAGAACATGCTGCACTGAAAAAGTTTTATTTTTCCACAACAACGTTATATTCACAGTAACTTTCAATCAGGTTAGGGCAGTGCTTCCCAAATAGAGAGGTGGGCCCCACTGGCGGGAGCGTTGTGGTATGTCAGGGGGTGCGGAAATACGGTAAACCTAACTTGGAAAATGTTACAAGTTATTACAGATGTTATCTCATCTCATTTTATTCAGCTATTTTGTTAATCGGGTGATTGTATGCAGAATGCTGGTGCCAGCAGCTCATACAGTGGTTTGTACAGGTCCTACACAGTATTTCAGTTCAGGGGGAAAACAATTCTGTTTCTGAGGGAGGGCATGACAGAAAATAATTGAGAAGCACTGAGCAAGAGAATCATTCATAACATTTCTAGACGTTATGTTTTAATCCCTACGTTTATTTATTTAAAATAGGGATGGGGATTTGACTACATTTCTTTGTCTGCTATACGGGAAATGAATTAATCGTTTGTGATTTTTTACTTGATTTTATTCATTTTTGATAGTAGAAAATAATGAATAATAATGCTTCTGCATACACTACCAATCAAAGGTTTGGACACAGTTTCTCACGCTACTTAATGAGAACCAGCAAACAAACAACAGAGTTCTCAGCAATTAATAAACTGACAATGGAGGCCAAACTTTGTGAACAACACAACCATTTGTGGAGGGGAAGGTATGATGTAGCCTATGCTCTAACTATTTCTGCTATGATTAAATCTTGGAGCCTTTGAAAATATTATTTAGTGTTTTTTGAAAACTTTTAGACAAGTTGAACCATCTCTGTGGTCTGTGGTCTATCTAGCTACACCCTGTAGCTCACAGGAATGCCCGGAGCAACAGTCCACCAGATGCAAAGCCATGAGAATCTCTGGACCATGCAAATATGATACTATATCTAGATCTGGAAATATCCAAAAAGTTCCTGGAAGATTCAAAAGCTGCAAAGTGACGTGTGTTCTGCAGTCGTGGCGTCAGTGACATCATCTGATCTGGTTCATCAACGCTGTCAACAACAGTAAGTCTACACCTGCAAAGGCAGCCTTTCAAGCAGCGAACACGATGGGTTTCGGTCTTCTTTCATGTGGGCATGCAGTGTCAGTAGAGATTTTGGACAGGAGGTGATAACATTGCTGCAGGATGACAACACAAAAGCTCTTTAACGTGCTCTAACAGACCACATAAGTGATCCACAAAGAAATGCTGGCACCAAGATCGCCTTGTGATGCGGTTTAAGTGAAAGATCCTTCGAGGGGCTTCAGTGGAAAATGTCCAAATGGCCGCGCAAGAGGAAGGATGAGTCACACCAACCTGGAGGTGATCAAGACATTAGAGAGTTGTTGGGAACTCTTTATCCATAGGAACAGCAGCCCCTGAGGTCAAATGTCCTATCTGCTTTTCAACCCCTTTACTCAAAACAAGTCCTGAGGGAGTGAAAATCATCATCTTGATTATTTAGCCCCCCTTACATGATGAATGCTCTTTTGTCTCGTACAAAAAGGCCTTGATAGTGTGGAAACAAAATGCTTATTTAGCACATATCTGAAACATTTAAACTCTGGGGCGATACACAAACTAGCCGGTCAACGAATTATGAAGATGTGCCTGACCCATGGGATTGCAGTAACTGACACAGATACTGAAGTCCAGATGAGCGGAAAGCAAACAGACAACCAGAGTCACCTTCTGTACCGTGCATATGGCCCGTATTTCCCAGCTCTGTCGTTGATGTGCACGCCAAAGACAATCAATCTGGCGCTGTTTGCAACACTGCTCATTCGCCGTAGCAATGCACAGGTTTTGCTTGGCATGCGATTAACAGCAGCAACATAATTCCATTTTTGAAATAAGACTCCAGGATATCATGTGGTTGACCAGCAAAGGGACTATCCAAAAGGAGAACCCAGTGTCAGTCACACTTTCATCTTAGATTGCTGGATTAAGGATGTGACTCCATAGATCCCCATTGGTAATGCTTGTACATGGTTGAAAAGTTTGCCTCGGTTTTCATACACAGTCTCAGTTTTTGTCCTGATACATGTAACAAACTCGTCCGTTTGCCCTGTACTGTATTGTTCCGCGAGACTGCCCAAACAAAGCACGCTAAGCTTTCTTGACTCGCTGTCTGAGCATTTTTTTTAGACAGCATGCAATTTGACAAAGAAGGTGAGAGACACTATGAGTTCGATCTCGCCAGGATGTACGGGAAGTCCACAAGTTCCATCCATTTGTCATTTATAATTATTTTGTAATGTTGTCGGCATGGCCGCACGGTGGCCAAGTGGTTTGCATTTTGGCCACACAGTCAGGAGATCGGGAAAACTTGGGTTAGAAATCTCTGCTTGGGCATCTCTGTGTGGAGCTAGCATAGGTTAATTGGCGACTCAAAATTGTCCATATGTATTAATGTGAATTCTCTATATGTGCCCCGCAATTGGCTGGCAACCAGTCCAGAATGTACTCGCCCGAAGTCAGCTGGGATAGGCTCCAGCATATCCTAATTAGGATTAGCGGCATAGTTTTCGGCTTTATTCTCTATTAAATGTATTTTTGTACATAATTTTGGGTATCTGGAAGTGATAAATTTGATTTACATTATTTACATTTACATGATTTACAATGCCTCGGTTTTCGTCTTTTTGGAATGAATCAACAAAAACCGGGGTGCCACTGTATTTATTTCAGACATGCGTAAGGTACACCGAGGAACATCACGTCTTTACACTTGCACAAGTCAACATGCCTCAACAGCTGCTGATAGTTTGTTCACTTCCCGTGTTTAAATGTTACTTAAATGTTGTTTAATGAATACTGTAGCTAAATTACCAAATGAATAAGGAATGTCAAATAGCTTGATGGCTTATGCAGTGATGAAAAAAAGTATTAAAATAAATACATATTTCAATAATCAATACACAATATAAGAACAAAATGCAGCAATAACTCATTAAATAATGACTTGGATGCGCCAATCGATCGACCACCGAAAATCGGCCAATTTCTGTGAAAAGGCATGTGATCGACATATGCTGATAAATGCCTTCCAACGCCAAAGCCGATCACCTGTGGCTTGTAATACTGTAGCATGCAGCCTGTAGGGAGGGTCTCCCGCCCACTTTCCCCCTCACTGCGCAGGCGTGCCAAAGCCAAAACAATGTCTGCCGTGTGGCACTTGTGAGAGTGATATAAATTTTGCAAAGTATGCCATGAAAAATATATCACCGGGGTGGCACGTTAAAAAGCTTTAGTTTGGTGCGGCATTCGGAAGGCAGGCACTTGGCGGGGTGAGGTCAGGCTTGCGATGTGGCTAGCGCTGGACACTCGCCCATATGTGCGTGGCAGTCGTAGGTCTAAGGCGGTTCTCAGCCTTCTTGTTCTTCTAAATACCTTGTAAACTCCAGTATCGCAAGACAAGACAAGTATTAAGTTTCTTCAATTGTAACGCTTTTGACATGTGTATTTTGTATTATCTCTCACATAATTACCGTTACAGAAAACAATTCAGCAGCTTGACGTGTGCGAGGCGAGTATACGCATGCATTAGTGCGTGTGTCATGTCCCTGCGTTGAAACTAACTGCTGTTGTGATGGCGAGGTGAAAAGTTAGAGGCTGCCCAGCCCCGGCTACACAATGAAGACATCCTTGGAGATGGTCTTTGTTTACTGCTGGGTTGTCAGGGAGTCCTCCCGAGTCAGGCAATAAGGAAAGGGATTATTTGCTTTGGCAGCGGAACAGGGATCTAATCAGATAACTGTGACATGTGAAAACACAGGAGTCCAACTCGCTCCGTATCTGCGTCAGTTTCTGCTCACCTTTCACCCTGTGACCTCGAGGACATTTGTACAGACGCTTTCTTAGGTTGGGAAGCATGTCTGAGTGGACTGTTCTCATTGGAGTTCAGTCGGGAAAAAAAATCCACTGTAATTAATTGAAAATGGAGATATTCTGTGGTTACTTGATAGCCCCTAAATGAATGAAATAATAGCAAAATACAGCATATTTGGGATAAAGTGTGGAGGACATTCGGGACTCTATTGATTTGGCAGTCAAACAACTTGAAATCCAACCTTAAATTTCAAGAAAAGTATAATCATCCATGGTTCTGGGTTGGATTCTCGACCTGTATGTCTATCTGTGGAGTTCACATGTTTTCCCCGTGCATGTGTAGGCTTTCTCCGGAAACTCCATTTTCTTCACCACAGTCTAAAAATGAATGTGAATGTGATTGTGCATGCTTGTTTGTCTATGTGTACCCTGCAACTGACTCCTCCGATCAATCCAGGTTGTACTCCACCTCTCACCAAAAGTCAATCAATCAATCAATCAATCAATCAAATCAAACTTTATTTATATAGCCCCTGACATAAGCTGTAGCTGAACCAAAGTACAAGACAAGAGTGCAAGAAAAACTGAAAAATAACCCACATGAATAATATAATAACACAATAAATAAAATGTATTAAAAGAATATAAATAAATAAAAGTGGCACAATGCTCTTATGTGCCAAAAGCAGTTCGGAACAAATGAGTTACAAGTTTTGCCTTAAACAAATTTAAGTCTGTGATGGTCCGCAATTCAACAGGTAAGATGTTCAATGCTACAGAAAAGGGCCGATCACCCCCACTGTCAGGTGGGATTGGTATCTTTTGTGTGCTTGAATTTTTTGTGTGCTTGAATCTTTTGTGCTGTGTCATTTCACAACGTTATCAGTGGTAAGCCAAAGAGAAAACTGGTAATAATGATGATAGAAGTACTCACCATCAGTTAATAATTACTACTAATAATAATTATTATCATTATTATTACTAAACAATAATATAATAAACCAAAAAAACACATTATTTCCAGAATTAATATACATTTACAGTTAATTTGACGTAGTCATTTACAAAAAATAAAGTAAAGCTGAATGATTTTTTATTTTTTTTTGTTTTACATTGCGTCTGAATGTTTATTTTCAACCTGGTTCACCCCTGCCCTGGCACCAGGCCTCGGTCCAGTGTTTGAGGACCCTATTTCAAATCGCACACTAAAGCACTTTCCATGTCATTTCTGAACAATTTTTCCGTGGTTGACTTCATTTAAGACCTATTTGGCTTCACTTCTTAATATCTTCTTAATTTTTTTCCCCAAGATCTCTCATCTGTCTGTCTTCCCTGCTAAGACAAGGGGGGCGCGAAATGTAGATCGCCCAGGATGTCTAATTGCCACACCGTCAGCCTTATCTGATCTTGCGTGGGTGTCGTTGTAATGAAACACCACTGGACAGGAGCCAGGAAAGGAGAGCATTACAGCATGAGCCACCCATAGCACAATCCATCCCTTCATGCCTTTTGGGTTTTCCACACTTTCAGTCCAGGAAGTTATTGTGCCATCATGTGAGGTAACCATTATCATAAGTGATGCGTCTCCGCACTGCATTGTGCATCGTGCCTGGACGTGACAATCCCGTGTTGAATGAAGGCTGATTATTTTATGAGATGGAACGTTTCTAGCATGTATATTTTAGTGAGGGATATTTTTGTGTGGCGGTATCTGATATCACAAGATGTCTATAAATAACTCTACTTGATTACCGAGACTACATTTACTGTTGTATGCTTAAAGGAAAACTGCACTTTTATCAGAATTTTTACCCATTATTCACATTCCTTGTTTGTGAGACATGAACACACGTCTTTCTCTTTTTTGTGCATTCTAATCACAGCTAACACAGGGCTGGAAAAACTGGGCAATAGAACAAAAGGAGACGAAACCAAGCAGGTAAGTGAGTAGTTACAGAGGTACACGTACTCACGACAATAATAAGGTGGACCAGAAAGTAGGGTCACCATAACAACACAAGGCAAGAAATAGCAGGAGTCAGGCATGAAGCAGGGAACAATCTGGCAATGAGCTGAAGTAGTCCCAGTTAATTGGCTGCAGGCGTGACCTGGTGACTCCTCCCACGGCATGATAGGTGTGCTGCAACACAGAGCAGACAGGCGGCATTAGAGCAGCACCACAGAACATGACACTGGGCTCCTTGCTGGGGCTTGCGGGTTGCTGCCTGGATAGCGGTGAGGCTTACGGGTGTGTTCAGTGGGCAAAATGCATGTGTGTTGGTTGCTCTCTGGGAGGTGAGGGCACTGATGTGATAATACATTTTTTTTCAAAATGTTCTCACGATCAACCGGCAAAGTCCTAAAGATCGACTAGTAGCTCACGATCGACGTGTTGGCGACCCCTGCTATAAAGTCTTCTGAAAAAACTCCAAAACCCGCCAACAAGGCTCCATTAACATACATATTAACCAAGCTACAGCGACATTGTTATTATTGGTATTAACATTGTTACACCGAAGAACTAGTGGCACAGTGACACCTCGCCGTGCTCACAATGCGTCAGGCCACTACCAAAAGGTAACGCTACATATTGGAGCTGCCACCACTGCTGCTGTGTTTTAGTTTTGGAGTTTGGAAAAGTTAACGCTAGGTGTGGTGTTCGTTTCTATGTTGCTATGTGAAATCAATGAGCCCAGGACGGAAGTTAGGGTCATGCTTAAAAGGACCAAAGTACGGAAAATACTGTAAGTATTACATGTTATCATGAATGTACCTGTTACTACATGGTCACAGCATGTATATAAAACCATAAAACCTTGTTGGAGGTTTTTGGAGGTGTTTTAGAAGAGGGCTTTGTAGGCGGAATAGGTGTGTCCCATTACGTGCATTAATGAGCTGCCTCTTTTTGTTAATCAGTTTTTATATCTTAAGAACTCACGGAATAGAGGAGTACATGTGTGTTCATGTGTCATATAAGGAGTGCGGATGATGGGAAAACATGTTTTTAACAGTGCAGTTTTCTTTTAAGATACAAATTGGTGGGCTGCTTGTATTTGTATTATCCACTGGAGTGGAAAGACTCCACTTATTCCACTTATGATGATAATATTTGGAGATTCAATGTAGTGACACAACAAAAACTACGTGATAAACCACAACGACCTGAATATAAGACGACCCCTATTTTCCTTCAAACAATTTATATTTAATGTTTTTTTAAATTATATTTTTTAAAACAGTTACATTATATGTCATGTATTATATTTTGTTAATTATATTTCCCAGCTGCTCAACACTTGTTTGATGACTGTGTTTCAATGATCATCGTTATCTAAAAATGTGCATAACTTGCGGTGTTTATCCTGTTTATCCTCTTTTTTTTCCTAAATGTGTGTTAGCGGGATTACACTGAAAATAAAATTTGATCAAACTCTGGAGCACAGTAAATTAGCATTTCAGTTTGAGCCACTTTGTCATCAAGGAACTGTGCACCCTCAGAATTAGAATGGCAAGCCTGTCTGTTTGTCATCCTCCTTTAACCAGGAAGTGGCATGCTAACTAAGAAACAGACAGGCAAACAAACACAACGGTAGTTTTGAGGGCGAAGTCATACTGAGGGCATTTGGACCAGTTGTACTCTGCATGATTCCCCCTCCCTTCAATATTGCAATATTACTGCAATTTTCCCTACTTGTGTGTCTTTTTTTAGAGCTGTTCTGTTTATTTCTTCTGTGCAAGGGGGCGGCTGTCATTAATTAACTGGAGTGATCACATTAATTAAATGGAAATAAACTAAAAACTAAACTTAAAACAGGAGGCCAAGGCTAAAAACCCACAGCATTTCAGTATGTGCAATCAAATTATGGAAGGGATTGAGTAAGGAACTCAAAGAAAGCACCAAGATGAGCGATTTCATGACTCGGCTATGTTGCGATGCGCATGGGCAAGGAATTGTATCATGTCTTGGTCCATCTCTTCCAATGCCGCCAAAAGAGGGGAAGTGTGCTGTGCCTGGGCAGGCATCAATGCACTCACACTAGCCAAACGTGGAGTGCTTGGGACTTCAAACCAACAGCACGATTGGCCGAGGAACCAGACAGGTGCACAGATAGACTTCTAGTGGTGCTCAAGCATCTGCCCTTTTGCCCTGCATTAGTAAAGTGCCCTTTCTGCTGGATCCCAATTTTTTTTCTCATTCATTTAAAAATAAAATTTACTCTCACTGCCATCAATTCCACTCAAATAAGTTTTGATATCTGTGAGTTTTTTGAGTTCTTGTGGAATTTCTTCCTCGATGTGCTAGCCGGTGCTCCACCCTTCCTCATGCAGGGCTGACTGCTGAGCACCAGCCCAAACAGCTAAAGCCTATATGCCTCTTGACCCGTAGCATTAGACTCGCAGGTAATAACAGTGTTTGTGCAATCCACTGGCGTTGTTTGGTGATAAATTAAAATTAACACAACAT
Organism: Dunckerocampus dactyliophorus; assembly: GCF_027744805.1. Taxonomy (NCBI): domain Eukaryota; kingdom Metazoa; phylum Chordata; class Actinopteri; order Syngnathiformes; family Syngnathidae; genus Dunckerocampus; species Dunckerocampus dactyliophorus. The sequence goes on along the minus strand of NC_072822.1, from coordinate 11,551,799 downwards.
TAGCGCCGCTGAAAACATGATGTCGCTACTGGTCCAAGGTGCCCTAAAAAATGTTTTTAAAACAACTCAAGGCCTTGTCGAGCTGTTTCCTGACATGTGTCATGCTTAATGATGGGAGAAAGAGAGGCAGTTAGGCAGGCAGGGAATTTAAAGGCAGTTTTTTACTGTTCAACAAATTAGTAGCGTTTACACTAGTTTTGTTTCATTTGAAATGGTAATTACTGAGATGAAAAATACTTCTTACATTTACAGTCTGGTGTGGTAGATTGTGGTATATTATTAGTGTGATGCTGCGTATGCATCAATTCTGTCAGAAAACGGTAAAAATAAGGGGAGAAAGTCAGTGTTTTGCAGGTCTCAAGTGCAGCCTTAACTTCTTATATGAATTAGAATTTACAACAATAATCATTTTATGAATAATCTTCACTACAGGCGCCCTTTTTTCTGGTTTGAGCACCTGCTCCCAAAATCTCTGTGCGCCTGCCTGCTCGTAACATTCTAATTATAAGTGGTCATTGAAGTATTGAATGCACGGAACTGTACATACGCCTAAACATGTCATAATGCTAAAAGAGCAAGTTTGCCTTTTCATTTTTTATGCAAAATGGAATGTCTTTGGTAGTTTTAAACTCTATTTGAACTGAATCAGTGAATAACTTTCCAAGAAGTCATGCGTATGGTAGTTTCCGATTTTTATTTTTATTTACAGCATAGTATATATATTTTTTTGTTTGTTTGTTTGTTTGTTTTGTTTTCTGGTGTCCAAATTGAGTCCAGTTTCATAGGTCTGGACAAGACAATGCATTTTCTGGATTCCCCTTCAAATAAAAGAAGGAGTTAGTGGTTGAACTTAATAGAAAGTAGCAGCAATGGTTTGAATTATGGTTTGGACTAAATAATGAATATCACTCATGTCAATGCGGTTTAGGTTTGTTTACTGGCAAAAACTCAAAGCGTGCCAAGCAAAAAAGGTTCTCTCACTCTCACTATGCCAAAAGTAATCTTTTTATGGCATACACATTCACGATGTGAGTAATCTCAGGTGATTTACTGCTTGTTTTATGGAATGTAGCTGACCTCGACATCAGCTGTGGTGCTCCATCTCTTTCCTTGTCTTGGGCAGCAGGGCGTCTCTTGTTTGATCCCTCACAGTCTTTAAGAAGCTCATCATGCCAGTGCCTCCAGTGCCCCGTTCTTCCAGCGCTGTGGGGGCCTTGCTGATTATCTCTGCCTCAGAGTCCCGGCTTTGGTTGCGTAGTTGTCGTGCCTTAGCGGCAGGAATTGTGACAAAGCGTGTGACGATGGTGATGTGATAGCTTCGCAAAGCCAACAGTTTGGCTACACATTCCTGAAAGGCCTCGGTGAGGTGTTCATTCGCCTGCTCCTGCACAAAAGTCCTCAGGGAGGGTTGCAACGAGATGTCCTGGATCAGTTGTTTGTGAGCAGGTAACATGTAGTTCCTCATGCGGGTTAGAAAAGCGCCTGCATATCGACGGATGGTGTCATCACACACTCACTGCCTAACTGTGACGATCAGTCAAAAGGACTAAAACAAAAACACTTATCTTACCACTTTTGTCCTCATGTTTGACTCCCAGAAGTTCATCAAAGCAGTGCAATAGGCTGCTTTGTGCAGCGCTCCCACCAGAGTACTCCATTGGTTCTGTCTGGACACCCTCATAAACCAAACCTTTTGGCATACATGGATTGTCTTTCCAACTAGAGATGAGTGTTTAGACACACAGTGAAACCCTGTTTTTATCCATGCAAAACTTTTTAAGACCAGTTTAAAACAATTTTAAGACCAGTTGAAAAATTGCAAGAATTTAAATTTAACACTGTTGGATCTTAAGGAGGTTCTAAGTAGAGCTTCAAAATGCAAAAGAAGGCTACAGAAGAAATGGGAGTGAGACCAAAAAAATTTGATTAGAATTGAGTGAGACCAAAAAAAAATTGATTAGAATTTATTGCAAACAACCATCAAACCGAAATAGGCTGTCAACTGATCAAAACTTTAAGACCAAAGCCTTTAAAAGCCAAAATCTTGGCATAAATGTGGGTTCAGTGTCATTTTCTGTCAGGTATTCACATTGTCATGATCTCTTGATGGCAAAGGCAAGAAAGATTTCTCTCTTTGAACGTGCTCGGATTGTCGAGCTGCAAAAGCAAGGACTCTCACAGCACACCATTGCTGCTTAGGTTGGATGCAGTAAGAGAGTAATTTTAAACTTTTTAAAAGATCCTCAGGGTTATGAAACAAAAGTCACATGGTGGACAGGAGAAAATGTCACCGGCCCTGAGCCTGAGGATCTGATTGGGCCAAATGAAGTTGTTACTGGTGCAGAATGCAGTCCAACAACCATCAGATGGCATCTGCAAAAGAAGGGCTTTAAGACCAAAAAACGTCTTCAGAGGCCTCGTCTCCTTCAATGCCACTAAATTGTCTCTTTGGAATTTGCACAAGAGCACCAAACATGGAACATTGGCAGGTGGAGGAAAGTTTTATTCTATGATGAAAAAAATGTAACCTTGACAAGGAGATCCCACGTGATAGGGTTGCCATCATGATCTGGGATGATTTTTCCTTCAGTGGAACAATGGAGCTTCAGGTTGTGCAGGGGTTTCAAACAGCAGTTGGCTATATTGAGATGTTGCAGGGGCATCTCTCATGACTGAAGGCCCTCGTCTGTGTGGTAATGACTGGCTTTTTCAATGGGACAACGCTGCAGTTCACAATGCCTGCCTGAAGGACTTCTTTCAGAGGAATAACGTTACTCTTTTGGACCATCCTGCGTGTTCTCCTGATCTATATCCAACTGAGAATATTTGGGATTGGATGGCAAGGGAAGTTTACGAAAATAGACATCAGTTCCAGACAGAGGATGCCCTCCGTGAAGCCATCTTCACCACCTGCAGCAACATTCCCACTAGCCTCTGGGAAACACTGGCATCAAGCATGCCCAAACCAATTTTTGAGGTGATTAACAAGAATGACACAGCTACTCATTACTGAGTCCTTTATAACATATAGCATGTTATTTCTAGTTTAAGGGGGTTTCAAGTTTTTAAGCTGTGGTTTTATAATGTTGATCAGCTGATGAACAGCATATTTCAGTTTAATGTTTTTTTTGTCTTACTCCCATTTCTCTTTTTTGCATTTTGAAGCTATTCTTAGAATCTCCTTAAAATCCAACAGTGCAAAATGTAAATTCTTGCCATTTTTTAAGTGGTCATAAACTTTTGATCAGGAGTATATATACCCAGACAGGAAGATCCTCATGATGCCATAGAAGACAGACGGGTCCACATGCACTATAAGAGACACATAGATATTACATGATTTTGTTGGCTCATGGGTCAAAACACTGTTTTTATGTTTTGGGTTTTTTTGTACCTTGCACTAGCTTGAGGCGTACAGCCATGCTATCTATAGATTGGCTGATCTCCTCCAAGGCTGTGGCCACAGCTTTAGAATCACCGCATCTGGCACCATTGATCACTTTGGGAATGCTCTGGAACGTAGTCACAATGACTTTGTCAATATTGCCTTGCCTATTTTATTTCATGGTCGACACACACTACACTACAGTATATGGACTAAAGCAGGGGTGGACAAACTTTTTGACAATTTTGTTGATTCAGTAAACTAAATTGGCCACGGGGCCAGACTATATATTTGATACACGACACTAGTTGAATCTTCTAATTATAACAGTCCACCCGGAATTATTTGTCTTATTTTATCTGTAAACGTGTCATACAGCTATATGTGCAGATGCTAACCATTCGGCCACGGTGCGGCCTGGGTCAATACAATATGTCCCATTTGTACTTCCTGTAAATGAAATGACTCAATTCTTTGGTCCATATAGTGCATGTTCATTCTAATCCTCAAACACTGACTACCCACAAACAAACTACTATCTTCACCCTCAGAGCAGGAATCGCTGCTATCTCCACCATTAGAGTGACAATGAAGAAGCCCCGCACACTTTCACCACCGGGTATGCTAAGCAGCAGCTCCAAGTTCCTGCGAGAAGTAAGTAAAGCTTTAGTTAAACGTCACGAGTTGAAGCATACATTGCAATGCAACTGTACATGTACTCACTCCATGTCGAAAGGGCTGGTGCAGGAATTCAAAGATGGGAATAAAAGAGGTACATTGATAGGTGAGTTTTTAGAAAGACGGAATAAAGACATGTTCATAAGTTATTTGGTGTCACCCCTCTGGATCCTTCTTCCGCCAATTAGCCAGGACCACACCAGCGTGGGTGATAATCGGAGGAAGTCCTAAGCGTTGGGACACCTCCCAGAATGGGACAGCCAGAGTACAAGGAAGCATCTTAGTAGGAAATCGTGCAAAGATGTGTGAGCCTTCTTACAGCCAACAGATATACAGCAAATATATTTCATGTCTCTTAGATATTTGATGCTACATGTTTGGACTGGCCCATATTTGGTCAAGGTCATAGTGTTTCAAACGTGCTTAAGAGTTATTAAGTAGTATATTAAGTAGTGTGACCATATTTTGATAAAATCAAAAACAAGGACGCTAAGCCCGACAATGACATATTCAAAATGTACTCAAAGATGCCTTATAATTTCACTACACTTCAAGTATGCCTCCTCTTTATAGACAGAAAACTGTTAAATTACAAAATACAACCAATAACCAAAGACACAAATTCCAAAGGAATGTTCAGAAAATGATTCCAACAACTGAACGATACAGAAACGTGAGGTCAAATGCTTGTTAACTTTGGAACGTGACCAATTTTTAGGCAAAAATGTGCCCTCTAAAGTTGCAAGGACTTGGGAATTTGAACCACTCTTGTGCATGACATCCCCCAATTTTATGAGACTTCATCTCGGCAAGCATCAGAGGATTAACTCCATGCATTTGTTTTGCTTTTTCTTTGGCTTTTTAGAAACACTAATTCAATCCAATTTTAAACATGAATCGTGTTCCCCAAAGGTTTGCACGAACCCTGTTTATGTTGATATTAGGAGGAAAAGTAGAGGGAGATACCTCAACAGTGTCATTCTCACTCTCCTGCCAAACATATCCCATGGTCATAACACTGAGGGCCAGGTGGGCCAGTCGCAGTTCGCGGTGTTTCTGCAGAAACTGGGTGCTCAGCTGAGGCATCTGCACAGAAGGACGGACTGAGCTGAACCATGACTCAATAAACCTGATGAACTGGCTTTGTGACTTAAAATGACCCCGCTTACCTTGTTAACACAAGAGCGTAACTCATGTGCGAGAACAAGCTCTGGGACTTGGTGGGCGATATCCATCCATGGTTGGTAGTAAGGTGGAAGCTTTTGCTTTGGATAAACAGAATGGAATGATGATGATGATGCGAATGAAACATAGCTCTTTCCGTTTTGCTACTGCTGCTGCGTGTAGGGTGATCTTAAGACTTGGGTTTTATATAATAGTGATTTTGTAACACATGCTGGCTTTTCAAATAAAGTTCAAGACAAAGCTTCCTATCATTGTGAAGCAGAATTCACCAAGCATTGGATTGTTCACCCACTAATAGGGAAGGTGAGCTGGGATTAGACAGTCCTGAGACAGGTTAGCTTTACCCTGCTGATGAGGTGTTGTTGCAACAGTAATAATGTGTAATAAGTAATACTGTGCACAATTCTCATTCGTGAGCCACCACTTATCATGGTGAAGGAGCCTGCGTGTCCCAATCCTAGGACAGGGGTGGGCAAACTACGGCCCGGGGGCCACATCCGGTCTGCCAAGCATTTGAATCTAGCCGGCCATTTGCTTCCATCCATCCATCCATGTTCTATGCCACTCACTAGGGTCGTGGGTATGCTGGAGCCTATCCCAGCTAACTTCGGGCGACAGGTGGGGTACACCCTGGACTGGTGGCCAGCCAATGGCAGGGCACATATAGACAAACAACCATTCACACTCACATTCATACCTATGGACCATTTAGAGTCACCAATTAACCTAACATGCATGTTTTTGGAATGTGGGAGGAAACCGGAGTACCCGGAGAAAACCCACGCACGCATGGGGAGAACATGCAAACTCCACACAGAAATGCCCAATGGAGATTCAAACCCAGACTGTGTGGCCAACATAAAAACCACTAGGTCACTGTGTGGCCCCATTTGCTTGTAAAGTATTTAATTTGAACTTTTAACATACAAACTGGCAACATGACTTGCAAGTAGCCAGAGTCAGTCAATCTGAGAACAAGTGGTCGACCGATTAGCTGGCGGGCCGATATTTGGAATTTTGACGTATAGCGGCATATGCCTTTATTTTAATCCGTCGGGCCGATATCAATAAATCAATTTAAAACTGGGCTCAAATGCAGCTGCGTCTCTCTCCCGCCTTCCAGCATTGCTCCACCCACGGCGCCATCTGATTGGTTAGGCAAGCCACAGCACGCTTTAGTGGCAGAGCTAATCTGAAGCGGATGCTGACCACACACACACAGACACAGGAAAGTTTTCTCGTGTGGACAACTGAGAATACAACACACATGTCAAGGTAAACGCCGAAAACTCTCTCGAAATTGTAATAAACATCCCAGTGGTCAACATCTCACAACTACTACTAATGTTACAGTGAGCAGCAGAATAACGTAAAAGCCTAGTAAACATTAGCGCCAGTTCTGCTAGCTCTCAGTACCTCCTGACATGCCTGTGAATTACTTGAAAGAAGGCTGCTCATACGTAATATCGTCAGTCAAAACAGTCTGTGAAAGTTAAAGCATATGTGTGATTGAGAGAGCGCCTAAAAAAACTCAGTTCACTTGTTTTATTGGAGGGAAGGATGCCAAGGTGGAGGCTGGTTAGCTTACCATAACATTAGTTCATTAGCTCTGTCTAAAGCCTCAGCAGACTACATGTATGTATTAGCATTGGGGAGGATGTATGTAATGTGAAGAATAGTGTGTGTTTGCGTGAAAGTCACATGACAAACGCCACAGCTCACGACTACTACAATAATGTAACGTTAAGAGCGGAGTAAACGCATGCAACAGCTTTGCTAGCTCGTCGTACCTCCCGATATGTCTGTGAATGACTTGAAACAATGCTGTTGGTAATATCAATGTGGAAACAGTTCGTGATTATAGAAGTCTGTGTGTGTGATTGTGAGAGAGAGTAAGAAATTTCATTCAGCCTTGTTTTGTTGCAGGGAAGTACGCTAAGATGAAGGCTGACAAGCATTTAGCATAACATTAGCTCGCCTGCTCTAATGTCAAGCAGGTCCTAGGTGAGGGACCAGACCAAGAGTGCCTCAACAGACCCCAATGAAGAGACACAACTTTGGACCAACGTTTCCCTAGCCAAGACACGGGTCAGCGGTGCTCTCCTCTGGAGCCAGGCCTGGAGGTGGGGAACGATGGCGAGCGTCTGGTGGCTGGGCTTGTACCCATGGGGTCCGGCCGGGAACAGCCCGTAGAGGTAAAATGGGTCTCCCCTCTTATGAGCTCACCACTCGTGGAAGGGGCCGAAGGGATCAGGTGCAGAGTGAGCTGGGTGGCGGCCAAAGGCGGGAGCCTTGGCGGTCAGATGCTCGGTTGCAGAAGCTAACTCTTGGCATGTGGAATGTCACCCCTCTGGTGGGGAAGGAGCCTGAGCTGGTGCGTGAGGTGGATAAGTTCCGGCTAGATAAAGTCGGACTCACCTCACCGCACAGCAAGGGCTCTGGAACCATCTGCAAGGATGGCAATTCTTGTTGCCCCCCGGCTCAGGGCCTGTATGTTGGAGTTTAACCCAGTGTAAGAGAGGGTAGTTTCCCTTCGCCTTTGGGTGGGTGGATGGCTCCTGACTGTTGTTTGTGATTATGCCCCAAACAGCAGTTCAGAATACTTGCCCTTTTTGGAGTGCTTAGAGGGAGTACTGGAGAGTTCTCCCTCGGGGGGATTCCCTTGTTCTGCTGGGGGACTTCAACGCTCACGTTGGCAGCGACAGTGAGACCTGGAGAGGTGTGATTTAGAGGCATGGCCCCCCTGATCTGCACCCAAGTCGTGTTTTGTTACTGGACTTCTGTGGTCGTCACAGATTGTCCATAACAAACACCATGTTCAAGCAAAAGGATGTTCATATGTGCACCTGACACCAGGACTGGGACGCAGTTCGATGATCGACTTTGTGGTCGTGTTGTCGCACTTGCTGCAGAGCTGAGCCGAAAGGCAAAGCTCTCAATTTACCGGTCGATCTATGTTCCTAACCTCACCTATGGTCATGAGCTTTGGGTAGTGACCGAAAGGACAAGATCGCGGGTACAATCGGCCAAAATGAATGTTCTCCGTAGGGTGGCTGGGCTCTCCCTTAGAGATAAGGTGAGAAGCACTGTCATCCGGGAGAAGCTCGAAGCAGAACCGCTGCTCCGCTGCATTGAGAGGAGCCAGATGAGGTGGCTCGGTCATCTGGGCAGGATGCCTCTCGGACGCCTCCCTGGAGAGGTCTACAGGGCACGTCCAACGGTAAGAGGCTTCGGGTCAGACCCAGGACACGTTGGAGAGACTATGTCTCTCAACTGGCCTGAGAAAGCCTCAGGATCTGTCAGGGGGAGCTGGACGAAGTAGCTGGGGAGAGGGAAGTCTGGGCTTCACTGCTTAATCTGCTGCCCCTCAACCCGACCTCAGTTAAGCGGAAGATGATGAATGGATGCACAATTTTGAGTCTTATCGAACTGGAAAATTTGCTCTAAAATTCTATGTTCATTCTAATATCACGTGATATCCTCCAGACATAGTTTGCTTACAATCAGCTACTTCTTTATGGCTACTTGCACACACTGAAGAATATAAAAGTTGCCACAGGCATTTAAAACCTACCAGAGGCTCTGGTAGAATGAAGCCGAGTTCCTCTGAAACATGGTACAATTCCAAGGAGAAAGGAGTAGTCGAGTCTTTGCGAGCAGCCATTTAGAAACACAAGATTCTGTCAGACAACAACAACTCTATAGTACTCAGAAGACCTCAACCTGTGTGGACTCCAGGTCAGTGCAAACTAGTGCAACAACAAATAAACTTCTGAAGATATTCAAGATATTCATTTTATCTAATTAACTTTGTGTGTGTGTGTAGGCGTGTGTGCGCATGTGCATGTTAATAACTTTTTACTACTACGAGGCAGTGTGGCGCTCACAGAAAGCCACACCCTTGTTTGTTCTTAAACCTGAGGCAGATTCTGTGGGGAAATTTGTTGCTGGAAATGATATAGCAATGGTCACGTTAGTTGAATACTTTGAATGGGGACACATTTTACTTAACACACTCACTGAAAATCTCAACTATTTTCAAGTCATCAGACTTAGTCTAAGTCACATCCCGAGTCAGTGATGTCCGAGCGAGTCTATGTCAAGTTGCAAGTCTTTGACGATATTGTCAAGTTAAGTCCAAAGTCATCACAATTGTGACTCGAGTCTGACTTAAGTCAAGTCGCCTGACTCGAGTCCACACCTTTGTGAGACACCCAGACTTGTTTATTTAACAGTCACAAAACAATGCAGCTCCGTTTTGAAACATTTATTGTACCACAAATTGACACTAAATATTATATACTATATTATTGTCTCCATTTTTGAGACCAAATAAAGCACTGTTATAATTTATAATAATAATAAATATTAATATATCATAATAAGGAAATATTTTCGTTAATATGTAATTTTGAACTCTCTAAAGTTGCGGAATTGCCGTTTGTCACATGTATTTTCTCACAGGCAATTTGTATTGTCTTTCATTCTTGAAATGCCGGCTTTTCAAAAGGGTTGTTAGCATTAATAATTCTAGATTGTAAATGAACAATGCCAGCCCACAGTTGTTTGTCTTATCTACTTATCTTGTCTTTGTCTGTTTACTTCAGGGCTGTTCAGCTGTCCTTTGATATTTATAATTTTAAAAAAAACGTTATATACTGTATATATTTAAAGAAATATCTGTGTTTTATTACTTATTAGCATCAACATTTTAGCTTTATGTAGTTACATTATGTCGTTTTGCTCTATTATTACACTTTTGCTGGGTTTTTTATTTCTGCAATAAGCCATGTTCCACAGATGGCACCTGTGACACACTTTGAACACCCGTGCATGTTTCACCAGGAAGGCAATCTGCTGCCAGGCGACGGAGGAGTGTCCCCAAGCTCAGCCTTCTTGGTTTTGTGGTTGGTCAGAGGTTGGGTTGCATTTTGGAGGGGTTTATGCAGCTTTCAGACTCGCGTTGCATTGCATGGCGGTATGGAGGCGGTGTTCCACTCTTGATTGCCTGCGCGGCACATATTTCGCCTTTATTGACCACTTGTATTTAATTAAAATGCATGACACAAAAACACTTCCCGTCTTTCACTTTTTATGCGTACCCCTACTCGCTAAATAAAGCGACCATGTTGCTGTATTGTCAACACAGATCTCCTCTGTGTATGAGGTGTGTTATGAAGCCCAGTTCTGTTTCCCACACTATGTGTTTTGATACGACAAATCTTACATCACTTTGATCAAATGTAGAATTACCACAGCTTCTGCTTGGACATTAACACGGCGCCGTAACTGTTCAACGCCAATGGAAAAAAAAGGTCACTCGCTGACGCTAGCAATACCAAGTAGGTGAGATTGTAATGTTTAGTGTGTGTAAAACACTTAAGCTGCGGTTCCATTCTGCTACTTCCATATTATACTGTATTATCATTCATAGATGCCACAATTCACAGTTTTTGGCTGCCCTGTTCTCGCATGACAGCTTTTCTTCAAACGAGAAATCTTGTCACGTTTTAATCTTGCAAGATCATCTGGTTGTGTACTGTGCTGTCGGCTCTTGATTATTACGCACAACACTGATTTAGCTCTCACAAACGTTGCAGAATAATTTATTACATTTTTTTTATTTAATTTAATTTCTTATATATAATTTATAATAACAATTTTATGAATAATCTGTATGATGCGCCCTCTTTTCTGGTTTGAGCACCTGCTCTCAAAATCTCTGTGCGCCTGCCTGCTCGCAACATTCTAATTATAAGTGGTCATTGAAGTATTGAATGCACGGTACTGTACATACGCCTAAAAATGGAATGTCTTTGGTAGTTTTAAACTCTATTTGAACTAAATCTGTGAATGACCTTCCGAGAAGTTTCCTATTTTTATTTTTATTTCCATATATATATATATATATACACTGCTCAAAAAAATTAGAGGAACACTTCGAAAACACATCAGATCTAAACTGGGGGAAAAATGATCTTGAATATCTTTCCTGATAATAAGTGGGTGATGTATTAGTAAGAAAATGATGCCACATAATTTGATAGAAATGAAAATGATCACCCTATAGAGGGGGGAAATCAAAGACAGCCCAAAAATGAAAGTGAAAAAATGATGCAGCACACAGGTCCATTTTGCCAAAATGTCATTGTAGCAACTCAAAATGATTGTCAGTAGTTTGTGTGGCCCCCACGTGCTTGTACACATGCCTGACAACGTCGGGGCATGCTCCTAATGAGACTACGGATGGTGTCCTGGGGGATCTCCTCCCAGATTTGGACCAGGGCATCACTGCGGTACCTGGACGCATGGAGGAGATTCCAGGAGACAGGTAGTTACTCCAGGAGAGCTGGACAGGGCCGTGGAAGGTCCTTCAACCCTCAGCAGGATCGGTATCTGCTCCTTTGTGCAAGGAGGAACAGGACGAGCACTGCCAGAGCCCTACAAAATGACCTCCAGCAGGCCACTGGTGTGAATGTTTCTGACCAAACAATCAGAAACAGGCTCCATGAGGGTGGCCTGAGGGCCCGACGTCCAGTAGTGGGCCCTGTGCTCACTGCCCAGCACCGTAGAGCTCGATTGGCATTTGCCATAGACCACCAGAATTGGCAACTACACCACTGGTGCCCTGTGCTGTTCACTGATGAGAGCAAGTTCAACCTGAGCACATGCGACAGACGTGAAAGGGTCTGAAGATGCCGTGGAGAACGTTATGCTGCCTGCAACATCATTCAGCATGACCGGTTTGGTGGTGGGTCAGTGATGGTCTGGGGAGGCATATCCCTGGAAGGACGCACAGACCTCTACAGGTTAGATAATGGCACCCTGACTGCTATTAGGTATCTGGATGAAATCCCTGGACCCATTGTCAGAACCTACACTGGTGCAGTGGGACCTGGGTTCCTCCTGGTCCACGACAATGCCCGACCTCATGTGGCTAGTGTATGCAGGTAGTTCCTGGAGGATTTCACTTTCATTTTTGGGGTGTCTTTGATTTCCCCCCTCTATAGGGTGATCATTTTCATTTCTATCAAATGATGTGGCATCATTTTGTTACTAATACATCACCCACTTATTATCAGGAAAGATATTCAAGATCATTTTCCCCCAGTTTAGATCTGATGTGTTTTCCAAGTGTTCCTCAAATTTTTTGAGCAGTGTATATATATATATATATATATATATATATATATATATATATATACTGTATATACTGTGTATATATATATATATATATATATATATATATATATATATATATATATATATTTTTTTTTTTTTTTTTTTTTTTTTTTAAGTTTTCTGGTGTCCAAATTGAGTCCAGTTTCATAGGTCTGGACAAGACAATGCATTTTCTGGATTCCCCTTCAAATAAAAAAACCTTGTTGGAGGTTTTTGGAGGTGTTTTAGAAGAGGGCTTTGTAGGCGGAATAGGTGTGTCCCATTACGTGCATTAATGAGCTGCCTCTTTTTGTTAATCAGTTTTTATATCTTAAGAACTCACGGAATAGAGGAGTACATGTGTGTTCATGTGTCATATAAGGATTGCGGATGATGGGAAAACATGTTTTTAACAGTGCAGTTTTCCTTTAAGATACATATTGGTGGGCTGCTTGTATTTGTATTATCCACTGGAGTGGAAAGACTCCACTTATTCCACTTATGATGATAATATTTGGAGATTCAATGTAGTGACACAACAAAAACTACGTGATAAACCACAATGACCTGAATATAAGACGACCCCTATTTTCCTTCAAACAAATTATATTTAATGTTTTTTAAATTATATTTTTTAAAACAGTTACATTATATATCATGTATTATATTTTGTTAATTATATTTCCCAGCTGCTCAACACTTGTTTGATGACTGTGTTTCAATGATCATCGTTATCTAAAAATGTGCATAACTTGCGGTGTTTATCCTGTTTATCCTCTGTTTTTCCTAAATGTGTGTTAGCGGGATTACACTGAAAATAAAATTTGATCAAACTCTGGAGCGCAGTAAATTATCATTACAGTTTGAGCCACATTGTCATCAAGGAACTGTGCACCCTCAGAATTAGAATGGCAAGCCTGTCTGTTTGTCATCCTCCTTTAACCAGGAAGTGGCATGCTAACTAAGAAACAGACAGGCAAACAAACACAACGGTAGTTTTGAGGGCGAAGTCATACTGAGGGCATTTGTACCAGTCGTACTCTGCATGATTCCCACTCCCTTTCATGGCCCACGGTGGCATGCGATATTACTGCAATTTTCCCTACTTGCGTGTCTTTTTTAGAGCTGTTCTGTTTATTTCTTCTGTGCAAAGGGGTGGCTGTCATTAATTAACTGGAGTGATCACATTAATTAAATGGAAATAAACTAAAAACTAAACTTAAAACAGGAGGGCAAGGCTAAAAACCCACAGCATTTCAGTATGTGCAATCAAATTATGGAAGGGATTGAGTAAGGAACTCAAAGAAAGCACCAAGATGAGCGATTTCATGACTCGGCTATGTTGCGATGTGCATGGGCAAGGAATTGTATCATGTCTTGGTCCATCTCTTCCAATGCCGCCAAAAGAGGGGAAGTGTGCCGTGCCTGGGCAGGCATCAATGCACTCACACTAGCCAAACGTGGAGTGCTTGGGACTTCACACCAACAGCACGATTGGCCGAGGAACCAGACAGGTGCACAGATAGACTTCTAGTGGTGCTCAAGCATCTGCCCTTTTGCCCTGCATTAGTAAAGTGCCCTTTCTGCTGGATCCCAATTTTTTTTCTCATTCATTTAAAAATAAAATTTACTCTCACTGCCATCAATTCCACTCAAATAAGTTTTGATATCTGTGAGTTTTTTGAGTTCTTGTGGGATTTCTTCCTCGATGTGCTAGCCGGTGCTCCACCCTTCCTCATGCACGGCTGACTGCTGAGCACCAGCCCAAACAGCTAAAGCCTATATGCCTCTTGACCCGTAGCATTAGACTTGCAGGTAATAACAGTGTTTGTGCAATCCCCTGGCGTTGTTTGGTGATAAATTAAAATTAACACAACATTAGCGCCGCTGAAAACATGATGTCGCTACTGGTCCAAGGTGCCCTAAAAAATGTTTTTAAAACAACTCGTCGAGCTGTTTCCTGACATGTGTCATGCTTAATGATGGGAGAAAGAGAGGCAGTTAGGCAGGCAGGGAATTTAAAGGCAGTTTTTTACTGTTCAACAAATTAGTAGCGTTTACACTAGTTTTGTTTCATTTAAAATGGTAATTACTGAGATGAAAAATACTTCTTACATTGACAGTCTGGTGTGGTAGATTGTGGTATATTATTAGTGTGATGCTGCGTATGCATCAATTCTGTCAGAAAACGGTAAAAATAAGGGGAGAAAGTCAGTGTTTTGCAGGTCTCAAGTCTTGAAACCCAAATCTTGAGTCAAGTCTCAAGTAAAGACCTTAAAATACAAGTCAAGTCTGAAGTCAAGACAAGACAGGTACATTGCGATGTTTAAAGTGAGCGTAATCCTGCTACTTAAATATTATACTGTATTATCATTCACAGTCAGACTGGCTTCTGGCCACTAGGCCACCGTGCAGCTTTAACTTCTTATATGAATTAGAATTTACAACAATAATAATTTTATGAATAATCTTCACTACAGGCGCCCTTTTTTCTGGTTTGAGCACCTGCTCCCAAAATCTCTGTGCGCCTGCCTGCTCGTAACATTCTAATTATAAGTGGTCATTGAAGTATTGAATGCACGGAACTGTACATACGCCTAAACATGTCATAATGCTAAAAGAGCAAGTTTGCCTTTTCATTTTTTATGCAAAATGGAATGTCTTTGGTAGTTTTAAACTCTATTTGAACTGAATCAGTGAATAACTTTCCAAGAAGTCATGCGTATGGTAGTTTCCGATTTTTATTTTTATTTACAGCATAGTATATATATTTTTTTGTTTGTTTGTTTGTTTGTTTTGTTTTCTGGTGTCCAAATTGAGTCCAGTTTCATAGGTCTGGACAAGACAATGCATTTTCTGGATTCCCCTTCAAATAAAAGAAGGAGTTAGTGGTTGAACTTAATAGAAAGTAGCAGCAATGGTTTGAATTATGGTTTGGACTAAATAATGAATATCACTCATGTCAATGCGGTTTAGGTTTGTTTACTGGCAAAAACTCAAAGCGTGCCAAGCAAAAAAGGTTCTCTCACTCTCACTATGCCAAAAGTAATCTTTTTATGGCATACACATTCACGATGTGAGTAATCTCAGGTGATTTACTGCTTGTTTTATGGAATGTAGCTGACCTCGACATCAGCTGTGGTGCTCCATCTCTTTCCTTGTCTTGGGCAGCAGGGCGTCTCTTGTTTGATTCCTCACAGTCTTTAAGAAGCTCATCATGCCAGTGCCTCCAGTGCCCCGTTCTTCCAGCGCTGTGGGGGCCTTGCTGATTATCTCTGCCTCAGAGTCCCGGCTTTGGTTGCGTAGTTGTCGTGCCTTAGCGGCAGGAATTGTGATAAAGCGTGTGACGATGGTGATGTGATAGCTTCGCAAAGCCAACAGTTTGGCTACACATTTCTGAAAGGCCTCGGTGAGGTGTTCATTGGCCTGCTCCTGCACAAAAGTCCTCAGGGAGGGTTGCAACGAGATGTCCTGGATCAGTTGTTTGTGAGCAGGTAACATGTAGTTCCTCATGCGGGTTAGAAAAGCGCCTGCATATCGACGGATGGTGTCATCACACACTCACTGCCTAACTGTGACGATCAGTCAAAAGGACTAAAACAAAAACACTTATCTTACCACTTTTGTCCTCATGTTTGACTCCCAGAAGTTCATCAAAGCAGTGCAATAGGCTGCTTTGTGCAGCGCTCCCACCAGAGTACTCCATTGGTTCTGTCTGGACACCCTCATAAACCAAACCTTTTGGCATACATGGATTGTCTTTCCAACTAGAGATGAGTGTTTAGACACACAGTGAAACCCTGTTTTTATCCATGCAAAACTTTTTAAGACCAGTTTAAAACAATTTTAAGACCAGTTGAAAAATTGCAAGAATTTAAATTTAACACTGTTGGATCTTAAGGAGGTTCTAAGTAGAGCTTCAAAATGCAAAAGAAGGCTACAGAAGAAATGGGAGTGAGACCAAAAAAATTTGATTAGAATTGACTGAGACCAAAAAAAAATTGATTAGAATTTATTGCAAACAACCATCAAACCGAAATAGGCTGTCAACTGATCAAAACTTTAAGACCAAAGCCTTTAAAAGCCAAAATCTTGGCATAAATGTGGGTTCAGTGTCATTTTCTGTCAGGTATTCACATTGTCATGATCTCTTGATGGCAAAGGCAAGAAAGATTTCTCTCTTTGAACGTGCTCGGATTGCCGAGCTGCAAAAGCAAGGACTCTCACAGCACACCATTGCTGCTTAGGTTGGATGCAGTAAGAGAGTAATTTGAAACTTTTTAAAAGATCCTCAGGGTTATGAAACAAAGGTCATGTGGTAGACCCCAAAAAAATGTCACTGGCCCTGAGCCTGAGGATCTGATTGGCTGTCCTTCAAGACATGTCTTCAAGACAGTCTTCGGCCCAAATGAAGGTTGTTACTGGTATAGAGTGCAGTCCAACAACTATCAGATGGCATCTGCAAGTGAAGGGTATTAAGACCAAAAAATGTCTTCAGATGCATCGTCTCCTTCAACGCCACTAAATTGTCTCTTTGGAATTTGCACGAGAGCACCAAACAAGGAACATTGGCAGGTGGAGGAAAGTTTTATTCTCTGATGAAAAAAATGTAACCTTGACGGTCATGATGGCTTACAATGTTACTGGCATGACAAGAAGAACCCACCTGAGATGTTTCCACACGGCACAGTAAAGGGGGCGCCATCATGATCTGGTTGTGCAGGGGTGTCAAACGGCAACTGGCTATATGGAGATTTTGCAGGGGCCTCCCTCATGACTGAAGGCCCTCGTCTGTGTGGTAATGACTGGCTTTTTCAATGGGACAACACTGCAGTTCACAATGCCTGCCTGATGAAGGACTTCTTCGAGAGGAATAACATTTATGAATTTTTGGATGCCCTCCGTGAAGCCATCTTCACCACCTGCAGCAACATTCCCACAAGCCTCCTAGAAACACTGGCATCAAGCATGCCCAAACCAATTTTTGAGGTGATTAACAAGAATGGACTCATTACTGAGTCATTTTTATCTTTTTGTCCTACTCCCATTTCTCTTTTTTGCATTTTGAAGCTATTCTTAGAATCTCCTTAAAATCCAACAGTGCAAAATGTAAATTCTTGCCATTTTTCAAGTGGTCATAAACTTTTGATCAGGAGTATATATACCCAGAGAGGAAGATCCTCATGATGCCATAGAAGACAGACGGGTCCACATGCACTATAAGAGACACATAGATATTACATGATTTTGTTGGCTCATGGGTCAAAACACTGTTTTTATGTTTTGGGTTTTTTTGTACCTTGCATTAGCTTGAGGCGTACAGCCATGCTATCTATAGATTGGCTGATCTCCTCCAAGGCTGTGGCCACAGCTTTAGAATCACCGCATCTGGCACCATTGATCACTTTAGGAATGTTCTGGAACGTAGTCACAATGCCTTTGTCAATATTGCCTTGCCTATTTTATTTCATGGTCGACACACACTACACTACAGTATATGGACTAAAGCATTGAAAATGATCTAACTATCATGCCAAGATGTTTTGGTGAATTTTATGCTTCAAACTTTGTGGTGTGGAGTAACTAAACACACCTAAGGCTGTGTCCACACGAATACGGATATTTTCAAAAACGCACATCTGCCCCTCTCCGGCGTCAAAAATGTCTCTATCCACATCGTGATGTTTTAAAGCAATTTCTATCCACACAAATTCACAGACGCAGGCTGTCATGCGCATGCCAAAATAAGAGGGCGCTGCAGCCATGGACTGTTTAGGCAATTTTAACCAATCGCACCGATGACGTAATGTCCGTTGACGTGCCATAACAAACATGGCGGTGTACGGGAGAAGCTACGTGTGGACTGCTTGCAAAGCTGCGTTACTTTTCAGTAGTTTATTTCACATTTGTCTGCAAAACACTGTATATTGAATGTAAAAGTAAAAATGGATGAAACATTTTCTTTATTCAAATGTAGCAGACATTGATTATCACTACAATTCTGTGAAGTGTATATCATTTTATCCATCAAAAAGAAAGAACTCCATCGGCTGTGACGCTATCGTTGCTGAAATAATTGTGTGTCTGGCAAATTGTCCTTGCTTAATTGCCTCCAGGACAGGAGTTATGCAGAACAAGGCAGGCACATTTCAATGTGCGGGCCAAGCAGCTCAGCCAAACGCAATCACAAGCTTCTTGCCACGCTAACATTCCCACGACATTCTTCCAAAATAACGACATGCTTGTGAAAGTGGTCCCACCAGCTTGAGGTTCGATCGGGTCTTGTCCCAAATCGATGGATAGATACTTTATTAATGTCCAAGAGAAATTCACAAAGTTTTTTGGCGGGGGTGTCGTGGCCGTAGCGAGCAAAACAGCAGCAACGTCCTCCGAAGCCCACAATGGTGCCTTTCTTCATTCACGTAAAGTGAAAGTATATTTACTCTTCTTGACCCATAAAGCCATTTCAGCATGTTTGAAAGCAGCAATGTCATGTGTGCCATTTCACAAATTAAATTAATTATCTAATGTGGAAATAACGGCACGTCAATGTTAAGTCATCTGTCAGCAACACCCCAAAAGCTCAATTTTCACCATCCGCACGAATACGCTGAAGCTGTAGTTTTCCAAAAGCTCAGTTTTTAAGGACAAAAAACCCCATATGCATGTGAATGAGTGCCAAAATGCATAGAAAAATATGCGGTATTGAAATATCCTTCGCGTATTCGTGTAAACAGGGCCGAAGATGGATATTGGATCTTCAGTCCCATTTGACAAATGTTTTTTGAATGAATACAATTCTCACACACTTAAATCTTGCAGGAAGTCTTCCCAGAGTGAGTAGAAGCTGATACAACTGCAAAGATGGTACCACATCTACGTTATTGTATTGACCCAAATATAAGAAAAAGATGAGTTGTTTTATATTCTGGGTGTAGGGATTTATACTTGCAAATGAACAGGTGGCGCCAAACAACATCTACTCATGTGAGTCAGAGTTTTTCTTCTTGCCACTCACGCATAGCAGTGACCTGGAGAGACGCAGCCGCTACACAGAGACCCAATGGAAAAAAAAAAAAAAGAGTCTTGAGTAAGTTCGCAAACAACAAAGGTGGAGTTGAATCAGCAAAAACAGTCAACCAGCTAGGAAATATACTTTTTTTGTTGGCAGTTGTTACGTCAGTGACATTGAAAAGATGATTTGTAAAGAAAATTCATTTTTATCTTTTGTGTATTTGATTTTGTCTTAAAAAATATGTTTAAGAAAGAGGCCTCGTCTTATGTTCAGGGTGGTCTTATAGTTGGGTCAATACAATATGTCCCATTTGAATTTGCTGTGAATGGAATGACTCAATTCTTTGGTCCATATAGTGCATGTTCATTCTAATCCTCAAACACTGACTACCCACAAACAAACTACTATCTTCACCCTCAGAGCAGGAATCGCTGCTATCTCCACCATTAGAGTGACAATGAAGAAGCCCCGCACACTTTCACCACCGGGTAAGCTAAGCAGCAGCTCCAAGTTCCTGCGAGAAGTAAGTAAAGCTTTAGTTAAACGTCACGAGTTGAAGCATACATTGCAATGCAACTGTACATGTACTCACTCCATGTCGAAAGGGCTGGTGCAGGAATTCAAAGATGGGAATAAAGGAGGTACATTGATAGGTGAGTTTTTAGAAAGACGGAATAAAGACATGTTCATAAGTTATTTGGTGTCACCCCTCTGGATCCTTCTTCCGCCAATTAGCCAGGACCGCATCAGCGTGGGTGATAATCGGAGGAAGTCCTAAGCGTTGGGACACCTCCCAGAATGGGACAGCCAGAGTACAAGGAAGCATCTTAGTAGGAAATCATGCAAAGAAGATGTGTGAGCCTGCTTACAGCCAACAGATATACAGTAAGTATATTTCATGTTATGGTTATGGTGTAATTTATTTTGAACATGCATACAGTGTGCATTGAAAGCTTCATTATTTCGTTCTTGAGCTGGCCCTTGCAACAATTGTTATTGAATGTAGTCCTTCTAGCTTACATATTTGATGCTACGAGTTTGGACTGGCCCATATTTGGTCAAGGTCATAGTGTTTCAAACGTGCTTAAGAGTTATTAAGTAGTATATTAAGTAGTGTGACCATATTTTGATAAAATCAAAAACAAGGACGCTAAGCCCGACAATGACATATTCAAAATGTACTCAAAGATGCCTTATAATTTCACTACACTTCAAGTATGCCTCCTCTTTATAGACAGAAAACTGTTAAATTACAAAATACAACCAATAACCAAAGACACAAATTCCAAAGGAATGTTCAGAAAATGATTCCAACAACTGAACGATACAGAAACGTGAGGTCAAATGCTTGTTAACTTTTGGAATGTGACCAATTTTTAGGCAAAAATGTGCCCTCTAAAGTTGCAAGGACTTGGGAATTTGAACCACTCTTGTGCATGACATCCCCCAATTTTATGAGACTTCATCTCGGCAAGCATCAGAGGATTAACTCCATGCATTTGTTTTGCTTTTTCTTTGACTTTTTAGAAACACTAATTCAATCCAATTTTAAACATGAATCGTGTTCCCCAAAGGTTTGCACGAACCCTGTTTATGTTGATATTAGGAGGAAAAGTAGAGGGAGATACCTCAACAGTGTCATTCTCACTCTCCTGCCAAACATATCCCATGGTCATAACACTGAGGGCCAGGTGGGCCAGTCGCAGTTCGCGGTGTTTCTGCAGAAACTGGGTGCTCAGCTGAGGCATCTGCACAGAAGGACGGACTGAGCTGAACCATGACTCAATAAACCTGATGAACTGGCTTTGTGACTTAAAATGACCCCGCTTACCTTGTTAACACGAGAGCGTAACTCATGTGCGAGAACAAGCTCTGGGACTTGGTGGGCGATATCCATCCATGGTTGGTAGTAAGGTGGAAGCTTTTGCTTTGGATAAACAGAATGGAATGATGATGATGATGCGAATGAAACATAGCTCTTTCCGTTTTGCTACTGCTGCTGCGTGTAGGGTGATCTTAAGACTTGGGTTTTATATAATAGTGATTTTGTAACACATGCTGGCTTTTCAAATAAAGTTCAAGACAAAGCAAACAAGAATGATGCCAGAACTCAGCTTCTCTTGGTCAGTTTGCCTTAATCAATACCACTACACCCGGGTTCAGATTTCTAGCTGTTATGTGCACAATTTTGAGTCTTATCTAACTGGAAAATTTGCTCTAAAATTCTATGTTCATTCTAATCACTTGATATCCTCCAGACATAGTTTGCTTACAATCAGCTACTTATTTATGGCTACTTTCACACACTGAAGAATATAAAAGTTTCCACAGGCATTTAAAACCTACCAGAGGCTCTGGTAGAATGAAGCCGAGTTCCTCTGAAACATGGTACAATTCCAGGGAGAAAGGAGTTGTCGAGTCTTTGCAAGCAGCCATTTAGAAACAACAGACAACAACAATTCTACAGCACTCCAAAGATTCTCAATCTGGGTGGACTCCAAGCACAGAGTTCACTTTGCTTTACAGCTGATGTCAATAATTACACAACTCCAAAACAAAGGGAGACACTTACATTGCAGAATGACACATAAAGCGTGGAAAATCAGTGCACATGCATCACTTTGTGAATAATTAAAAGTGGAGACTTCCACACACGTCCGCAATCAAAGTTTACCACACACCGTACCACAAACGTCATGCCAGCCCGTGCTGAATCACTTCTCTCATTGCTCCCAAAAAGATGTCATCTGACATTTGTTTCATGAAGTGTTTCTAGATTTTTTTCATCACGTATGCGACTGTCTTTCATGAGCTTCTCAACATGTTTTTCCAGTTGCAGTTCCCTCGGTAGGTTATAAAATAAAAATACAAAGTTTTTTACTGAGCAAACTATGGATGAATGAAACGCAATATGTAGTGGTATAACAGTACGCCATAATCACGGTTACCTTAGTTTAAGGTCATGGTTTAGCACAGCAAGGGATCAAAATGCAAATCATAAAACTTATGATTTGCATAAAAACTGCTTAGCTTTTGTGTAAACATTTTTTATTTTTGAAACATAAAACATAATAAACTGCAAACTGCCAGCAGGTGATTCCTCAATAAATACAATTCCCTCGTAAAAAAAAAAAAAAAAAAAAAAAAACATTGTTAAAAATAGTTGACAACTTTTCTTTTAAGGAAAGTGCAACGATGCAGTCAAGTGAACAAATAGTTTGAACAGACTGAATTATTATTTCATTATTAGTAAATGAAAGTTCCCTATTGCCTAAAGTGCAGCATTAATACAGTCATCCCTAGTTTATCGAAATGAATTGATTCCAGACACGACCGCGATGAGTAAATGTCTCCAAAGTAGGATTCAATATTAATGCAAGGAATTTTGTTCGTAGTTAGAACATAGAAAACCTGTTTACTACTTTGTAAATACCGTTTTACCATTATTAGAGCCCTGTAGACATGAAATAACACCCCTATAGTCACCTTTACACTCCTATTATTCTTTCTTTACATCATTGTGCAACACTAATGCACAGGCTACGGGATCACTGCAGGGACATCAGAGACGGCCGTTGCTCATGGCATGTAGCAAGTTACCGAGCTAAGTAGTTAGCCTGCAATTTATTTGTCCTAAACTTAAGAAAATGTTTCAAATGGAGTGGGGAAGAAGGACAAAGTAAGAAGCCAAAGCCTTACCACTTTCACACAGAATAGGAAGAGAACTTTTTTTTCACTTTATCATGTCGTACACGCCATGTCTGACTACATGCAGTGTGAAGGTAATCTAATCTAATGTCATGTCTCATCAGTGTAACATGACTGACGCCAAGTGACCACAATACTACATATGACTCAATATACAGTATATACAGGTATATAGGCCATAGTCAGTCAGAAAACAGCAATCGTTTATTCATTTTTTGAAAACGCGATAGAGAGATGTTCGAACTGCGATGAAACGATTGATGACTGTCGTTCCAGTTTGTAGCCCCGTTCCCGATCTCTACTTAACAATGGCAGCGCGCTGCTTTGATCTTATCCCCTTGTATTTGACCATTTACATATTTCACCAGGAAGGCTCGAGTTCATTTTCATTTATTGTGTGATTAATTCATTAATTTATCGTCCCAGGCCTGGTGCCCATGAGACTTTTTTTTATGAACAAGAAATCTTGGCATGTTTTAATCTCGCGAGATCTCGGGACATGAGGTCTTGCACACCCTTACTTGGTAGGTAACACGATATAAGCAGTTGCGGTTTCTGGCATGTGCATTATGGAGAAGCGCACAGAGTGCCATTGATCAAGGCGTGCCGCCACGGATGCCAGAACTGTCATTGCATATGACAATAAATTACATGAACACCTCCCTGAAGAGCCTGTGAGAAAAAAACAAAAAAACACAACATTGGGTACACCTCCCCAAAGAGCCAGTGAGAAAACACAACACTGGGTATCTGACGGAAGATAATTTGAGAGTTTTGACTGCCACAATGCTCCGAGAGTATTGTGGGTGTAGTTTGCAGTGATTACATCTTTTGTATGGGATAACATTAGATGGTACTGGCTTAAAGTTGAGTGAATGTATTTTTACATTGGGCTTATTAGTTACTGCACGATGACAAAATTAAATTGTAGTCTGCTGATAAAAGTAACCTATATGCAGTACAAACACAAAGCAAATATCTATTATGCTCATATGGACCCTTTGTGAAGTCCATTCTTTAACCATCACTTACTGTATGTAGTTGCATATACTGTACAGGAGGCTCGAGGATAACTAAAGTGTCAGCCTCACCTGGTGGTGCATGCTTGACATTGCAGCATTGGAAATAAAATGGCTTACAAAAAGATAAGTCTTGAAACATTTTTTTTGTGATTGTATGACAACATTTGAGAAATTTGCAGTGATACTCAGCATAACTTAGTAGTGTAGTCTTTGTTGCACGTATTAATGCAACAGTGAATCTCCTAGTAATGTGGCATTTACTTGCTTTTTACATAATTTGCTATCAATAAAGTAGTGTTGCTTACCAGTGTCACGTGGTGGCTTACAGCCGAAAGCTTGGATTCCAAAATGGAGAGAACACACCGATGGCAATTTAGTAATTTTATTACTCTTAGTCGTGGTAGAACTACACAGTTCCAAAAGCATGACCCGGGCACAGCCGCGGGGAAAAATACACACAAAGGACTAAGCAAGCTGCACAATAAGGTAGGCAGAAAACTAAGGTAGCAAAAGGCGGAACTAATGGCGATGCACGGACCAGGCAGGAAAAATGCACAACGGAAAAAATACTATAACAAAAAATGTACAAAACAGAAGTAGCAAAAACTGAAGCAAGAGCCAGGTACAAAAACATGGGCTAGGTAAGTAGAGCAAAAAAACAAGGTATAACAAAAATAGGACTGAACGTCAGAAGACAATCTGGCAAATACTAAGCAAACAATGTGAGAGTTAAATAGTCCAGCGATGATTGAACACAGGTGTGGCAGGAAACTCCTCCCCTAGGCAGGTAGGTGTGCTGCACAGACAAACCACAAGGTGGCGACAGAGCAGCAGCTCAAACTATGACAACCAGCTTGGAATCATGGACATAAATTGATTGATAGGACATAATGATGGATTTCTCTCACTTTGTACACATCTTACAAGATGTCACAAAATAGATAGTATGTAGCCACTTTACATTTACAATGAATACTGAAGAAAATGTTCAGCATACAAAAAACACTTGTATAATGCATATAAGAACATAACTAAGAAAAAAATAATTATGCAGCAACAGTGATACAGTATACGTTAAGAGACATCGGTATCTATGGATGATTGCAGTCTATTCAGCAATCCCTCCATCCATCCATCTTCTATGCCGCTTATCCTCCCCAGGGTCACGGGTATGCTGGAGCCTATCCTAGCTGACTTCGGGCGGGGTACACCCTGGACTGGTCGCCAGCCAATGGCAGGGCACATATAGACAAACAACCATTCACATTCACATTCATACCTATGGACAATTTAGGCATAAAAAAGGGATGGATGGATTCTCAAAACTATAACAGACATGTGCAATTATGTACTTAACAAAAAACTGTGAAATAACCCAAATGTGTCTTATATTTTAGATTCCTCAAAGTAGCCACCCTTGTTTTTCTGATAGCACTGAAAACCCTTAGTGTTCTCTCAATGACTCAATCACCTTCATGAGCTAGTCACCCGAAATGGTTTTCACTTCACAGGTGTTCCTTGTCAGGGTTACTTAGTGCAATTTCTTGCATTACCAATGAGGTTGGGACCATCAGTCGCGTTGTGTGTGTGTCCAAACGTTTTTCCTGTACTGCATATACTATATATAGTCATATATGGTCATGACCTTTGGGTAGTGACCAAAAGGACAAGATCATGGGTACAAGTGGCCGAAATTAGTTTTCTCCATAGGGTGGCTGGGCTCTCTCTAAGGTGAGAAGCACTGTCATCATGGAGAGACTCGGAGTAGAGCCGCTACTCCTCTGCATTGAGAGGAGCCAGATGAGGTGGCTTGGGCATCTGGTCAGGATGCCTCCTGGACGCCTCCCTGGGGAGGTGTTCAGGGCAAGTCCGAATGGTAGAAGGCCTCGGGGAAGACCCAGGACACGTTGGAGAGACCATGTCTCCCAACTGGCCTGGGAACACCTTGGGATTTGCCGGGAGGAGCTGGACGAAGTGGCCGGGGAGAGGAAAATTTGGGCTTCCCTGCTTAGACTGCTGACCCCGCGACCCGAGCTCGGATAAGTGGTGGAAGATGGATGCATGGATGGATATATTTAGTCAGGGGAAAAATGATTAGACCACCGATTAGACCGATATTGTCCAAATCTCAAGTTCCGATACCGATATCAGCCGATACTTGTGTAACATCCACATATCTCCTGATCTGTTGCGAAGCTAATGGATACAGCATCAGCAATTAGCTTCTCAGCGTGGCTGTAAACAACATTGTACAACATCTGCGAAATACTTGCCTTCAGGCTTAGGCTGTGACATTTGTTTTAAAACAGAGTAGCCATTTACATTTTTTTTGACCATCTAAAAGTCCAGTGAAGAAAATCAACTGTCATAATTTTCATGTCAGCCTAGCACTCTTAGTGCAGCAGCACGCTGTATTTGTTTCCCTGCCGCACTACAAATTGCATGTAGACAGTAATTCCAGGCCATATTTCGCACCAGCAGATTTTAATGACATTTTATCTGCAGATAGATATTAAGCTGAAATTATATCCTACATACTTTTATTTTGTCCTGAAGCTCCGATCCATGAGTTTGAAAGGTTTAAAGTTGGACTTTCGAAGCACTCGTATGACTCGAGGTGGTCCAACACTATAAATCCGATACAAAATTGAAGAGGAAGACGTAATCTACCTAGCAAACATGTATACGAATGAAAATACACTCAATATCATATGAAAAAGTAGGATTTTCACGGACATCCCCACGTCCCCACCAATATTAAATGTATGCCATCCCTTTATATATACTATATTACCAATTATTTGCTCACCTGCCTTGACTCACATATAATCTTAAGTGCCATCCAAATTCCTAACCCATAGGGTTCAATATGATGTCGGCCCACCTTTTGCAGCTATTACAGCTTCAACTCTTCTGGGAAGGCTGTCCACAAGGTTGAAGAGTGTGTTTATAGGAATTTTTGACCATTCTTTCAAAAGCGCATTGGTGAGGTCACACACTGATGTTGGGCGAGAAGGCCTGGTTCAGTCTCCGCTCGAATTCATCCCAAAGGTGTTCTATCGGGTTCAGGTCAGGACTCTGTGCAGGCCAGTCAAGTTCATCCACACTAGACTCTGTCATCCATGTCTTTATGGGCCTTGCTTTGCGCACTGGTGTACAGTCATGTTGGAAGAGGAAGGGGCCCCCTCTAAACTGTTCCCACAAGGTTGGGAGCATGGAATTGTCCAACATGTTTTGGTATCCTGAAGCATTCAAAGTTCCTTTAACTTGAAAAGTATACTTTTAGAAACTTAAATGTTCCAATTGAGTCCGAAAAAGTATTAAATTAGTATACTTTTTTGTACGCTAAAAGTACATGGTACTATAGTGTACTTGCTATAATTATACTGAAGTATACTTAATAAATTGAACTTTTCTACTTTTTGCTCAGGGATAATAATGTAAAACTCAACATTTCTACTTTTTTAGATAACCTTTTATTTGTCAGTGTGGTCCTAATCCTCTTTTGTCAGGTTAAATTTTATTTTTACACACCCCTGGCTTAAGAGTTTAATGTAACAATATGTTTGCATTTGTTGCCTGAATTGTTTTTGCAACATACCCAGAGATATGTGTTCTATTTTGGTTGCCTAATTTAGTTACATAAGAGAATCAAAATATTATAAACATTTAACAGGGCATTAGTCTTGTATTGGATGTGATCGTGTACATATGCACACATGAGAGTGGTCATGCTGTCATTGTTAACCTCGTATGACGCAAATGCATGAGTGAGTGACAACATGAGGACCATGTGATCTACAAAGCAGTCTTTGCAGAGACAGATTAAAGAGCATGTCGCTCTTCTCTTGCTAAGCCACCGAGGAGCCGTGGAGTTAGATTTATGCCACTTTAAAGTGGATCAGTGTTTTGTAATGAAGGTTTTTTTCACCTCCTCCCTCTCTCTCTATCTGTGCTGCCTATTATTAGCCGCTGAGGCCTGAGTGTCGAGTGCGTGGAGGTGGATGCATCCACATGACGGTCACTGCTGCAGCTCTGCATGGCACCGACAGGCGTGACTGAGGACCATAGGAATTATTATCCGCTTGAATTAGGCGTCCCCTTTTCCTCCCTACCCCTCCCGCCCCCCACAAAATTTTAGAGTCCTCGCCCGCTTTGCCTTGAAGATGAGGTTAAATACGCGTTGTAGCCAGCAGGTGCAAAGCCGCATCCGATGGAGTCGTGCTTTGTGTCTCGTCCCTCCGCTAATCCCATGCGCCACTTCCTTGCGTTACGGTAAGGAGACACTTCCTATTAGGGGCTTGTGCTGCATGTTTGTTATTTTTATCCCTTAACGCTCATTTATTTGTTTTGCGATGGTTACTTGCAGATAAACACAGCCAAGAGTCAGTGACGGAGTGTTACATAACGCGTAATGCAGCACAGCCTCATGACTAGACAGCCTCGCTGGTGGAGGGACTGTGCGGTCCTTCTGGTAGGAAATGCAATATTTGATCATCTTCGACGTGGAGCTTTTTGTATGAGCGTCGACGCTTCCAACTATTTAAATATTATTGAATTAAAGGTGTATATGCACAGTCTATTAAAAAGGCATTTGTATGCACACAACGAGGAAGCGGCGTGTTTGTATTGAGTCACACAGGCCCAGTGCATGCAAAATGAGAGCTGCTTTTGATGGAATGACATTTCTAGTCAATGTGGCTGCAGATTGCGCAGTCAATGAATGATCTTTTTATGAATGGCTGAAAATGCATGTGGGGGTGCATCAACAAGAGTAACTTATGGCACCATCTACTAGTAAATAGTGGAAATGTTTTGTGTTTACAATGGGCAGTGGAATAGAAGAATACTTGTTTACGTCTCAGGAGCGAGAAAAGCAACTCAAATTCAGACAAAAATAGCACCATTGACAGTGACTAGCCCAACCCCTCATCCCTTTGAAAAGATTTTGCAGACCTTGTTATTCTTGCAAACATCTACTGAAGCACTACTACAATTTTCAGTGCTGCTTAAAAGAATAATGCAGCTTGAATACCAAGATGAGTGAGATCTGATGGGGGGGGGGCGGAGGAGTTACCTAGGTAACCAACCCTGACTACCTGACTCGTCAGCCACCATTTTCCGAATGCAGAATAATCAATTTATATACTGTACTAACTACACCCATTTGATGGCTTATTTATGTTCTTGGTGTCATTCATTCACTCACCACACCTGCATTGCAGGGACACCTGTAAAATGTCAACCTTTTCAAGGATTTGTCACTGTCAGACAAAACAGAGCATTGTTCACTTGTTAAAGGCAACGATTTTGACACATTGTGTATCTCAGTAGATTGTGCATGACTTGCTTTGAATTGAAACACTTTTAACAATACTAGATATAAGTCTGGGTTTGACTGGCCTATTTTGTGTGCCTGTCCCTTTAAATATGCTGTGACATCAGCCTCAAGGACAGAGTACTTGTGAATGGGCATCATGACGTCATAAGACCATTCACTCCTCACTCTGCAGTGTGTGCAAATGAGGAGTCACATTGTCTACTATCCACATTGATCCACGTTCCCATCCTGTCTGCTACAATGCACGCAACACACTTCTTTCTTTGTGTACCGACAGGTCGCATTTGACAGATTCTGATATGGACTATGAGAGGCCAAACGTTGAAACCATCAAGTGCGTGGTGGTGGGAGACAATGCCGTTGGAAAGACACGCCTTATCTGCGCCAGAGCCTGCAACGCCACACTCACACAGTACCAGCTGCTGGCAACACATGTGCCCACAGTCTGGGCCATCGACCAGTACAGAGTATGCCAGGAGGTAAGAATATAAATCTCTCCAGATTTAGACCTATTAATTTCAACATCCACACATAACTTCTCCAAGGTTTTGGAACGCTCCAGAGACGTGGTGGATGATGTCAGCGTTTCCCTTCGTCTCTGGGATACCTTTGGAGACCACCACAAGGACAGACGTTTTGCATACGGCAGGTGAGAACATTACCGCCATCTCCATCCATTAGCTATTTACCCAAGGCACTCTGTTGTTAATGATGCATTGCCATCTATTTAGGTCTGATGTGGTGGTACTGTGCTTTTCAATTGCCAACCCTAACTCGCTATACCACGTGAAGACTATGTGGTACCCTGAGATTAAACACTTCTGCCCCCGTGCGCCTGTCATCCTGGTGGGATGTCAGCTGGACCTACGCTACGCAGACCTGGAGGCAGTGAACAGGGCACGGAGGCCTTTAGCCAGGTACGAGGCACTGAAATGCGAATGCAGAGGGATCAAGTTTCGTCTTTGGATTTAAAAGAAAACATCAAAGATGATGGACCTTAAAAACAATGATGCCATAACATTACCTTGAAATTCTTTTGAAGCGTCCAATCAGATTGCTCTGGTGTCATCTCTACATGGTATATACGTACAGTATATAGAGAGGTGGCAATGGGCAAGATCTATATATGGTAACACATATCATGTATTACTGGAATATTTAGCAAACAATAAAATAAAAATCATATTGCAATACGGCAGGTCTTTCAGATGACATGTTCTGAGAGAACGCTAAGGACTGACTTCTCCCTTCACTGTTACTTTTATTTTGTTCCTACGGCTGTGGCTTTTGTGGGAACAGAATTTTTCTCGGCCAGTATTGTTAAAAAAATATATAATAATAATATATAGCCCTATATTGCCATTCACCCTGACTGGGATTCAAAGCCCAGTCCCCTGTGCCAAGCGCCGCTATTGCTAACCACTGAGCAATTCAGCTGCTGACAAAACACTATACATACAGTAAGAGTAAGAGTATTAATATTAATAAAGCAAGTGATGCTAGTAACTTCGAGCATTAGTAACTTCAGTGATCGGCAGTGCTTGTAAATTTTGAGCTCAGCCAAATGTAACTATTTTATAAGGAACGACTTTGTGATTAAATGGTTCAGACGACTCCAAACCGAAATCTGAAGCCTGACTGGTTAAAGGTAAACAGCACTTTTTTTGGAATTTTGCTTATCACCTATAATCCTTATGTGAGACATAAACATACAGTATACCGTATGTCTTTCTCTTTTCTGTGCTAAAGATATAAAAACAGATAAAAAGAGACAGCCCATTACTGCATGTGATGGGACACACCTATGCCGCCGACAAAAAACACTATTAATACACCTCCAAAAACCTCCAAAAAACAAGGTTTCATGGTGTTCGAATCTCCGCGTGGGCATTTCTGTGTGGAGTTAACATGTTCTCCATGTGCGTGCGTGGGTTTTCCAAAAACATGCATGTCAGTTTAATTGGCAACTCTAAATTGTCCATAGGTATGAATGTGAGTGTGAATGGTTGTTTGTCTATATGTGCCCTGCCATTGGCTGGTGACCAGTCCAGGGTGTACCCCGCCTCTCGCACGAAGTCAGCTGGGATAGGCTCCAGCATATTCGCAACGCTAGTGAGGATAAGTGGCATACAAAATGGATGGAGGTGTTTTGGTTTTATATACATACTGTAACCATGTAGTAACAGGTATATTCATGATAACATGTAATACAGTATTTTACCGTACTTTTGTCCTTTTAAGCATTACTGGAACTTCCTTCCTGGGCGCACTGATTTAACATAGCAACATAGAAACTAACAACTACACCTAGTATTAACTTTTCCAAACTCAAAAATAAAAACACAACAGCAGTAGCAGCAGCAGCTCCAATATGTAGCGTTACGTTTTGGTAGTGGCCTGAGGCACTGAGCTATGATGCTCTGGAGGCGAGTGTTGGGTGAAGCTGGCAAGGTGTCAGTACGCCAGTAACGTAGTAACAATGTTAATAATAATGTTGCTGTAGCTTGGTTAATATGCACGTCACATTATATGTATATGGGGCGTTGGTGGGGTTTTTTTGGTGATAGCTGATGATAACACACTACGGAACACTAGAATTTAAGTTGTTAATTGAAGTTGATGCTTCTGATTGTGTTCAGGCCAGCAGAGAAGGCTTTGCTGACCCTGACTGTACACCACTGATGTATAGTAATGTCAATGCAAGGCTCTGTCATACTTTTAACATTTTTACCTCACCAAATGGCAAACAGAGTCCTGAAGTAATGAATAAAGTAATGGAGAAGTTAAAACTGCAGGATTTATGTTTACGCTAGTCAAATATCCACAGTACAACAGGACAGACACACACCTACAGCAAAAGAGCTAATCAAAGATCCACTATATAACAAGACGGCTTTACAGTATGCCCGTCAAAGATCCTCTATATGACATGTGTCAAACTCGTGCCCTGGTGGGGCCGAGACGCTGCAGGTTCCTTCCCTCAAACTGAAGGTGTTGATCATTAAAATCACATGCTTTAGTGACTGGCTGGAAAGAAAACCTGCAGTGTCTCGCCCCTCCATGGCACAAGTTTGACACCCCTGCTCTATATGAACACTGCTCTGGTGTTTTTGGGAATTTGCTGCAAAAAATGTTATTACTTAGACTCGAGTTTTGAACTGAAGGCTGTAGGCTGGTGTAATGTCATTCCGCCAGTTGAATAGCCCTGCAATACGGTGTCACTATTCGTGTAGGGGTTCTGACTAATTTCTGTATTTTGTCTTTTCAGACCCATTAAATCCAATGAGATACTTCCCCCAGAGAGAGGCAGGGAGGTGGCCAAAGAGTTGGGAGTGCCGTATTACGAAACCAGTGTTGTCGCTCAATTCGGAGTCAAGGACGTCTTTGATAATGCTATCCGAGCTGCGCTTATCTCACGCCGCCACCTGCAGTTTTGGAAATCTCACCTCAGAAATGTACAGCGGCCTCTACTTCAGGCGCCCTTCCTGCCGCCAAAACCCCCGCCGCCCATAATCACTGTGCCGCCTCCCCCGACGACGACAGAGGAGCACCCAGTTGGTCTACTGGAGGACCCACACTGTGCTGATGTCATTCTCGTGCTGCAGGAACGACAGAAGATCTTTGCACACAAAATATACTTATCAACAGCCTCTTCAAAGTTCTATGACCTCTTTATTATGGACACACAAAATGAGGAGACTGAAAGACCTCCTCGTGGTCCTCTTTCGGGCCGAGAGCTGCTGATGCGTGCTGCTAGTTTCGACGTGTGTGAGAGCAACGACGAAGGGGACAGGGCCAACCTGAGAGCCTGCACCAGTGACGGAACTTTGAAAGACTCACAAGGAGGAAGGCGTGGACGCTTGCTTTCCTCGTGGAGTCGAGCTTTTGTCAGCATCCAGGAGGAGCTTGTGGACGATCCAATCACGTACAGTCCCAGGCCCATGACTGTAGTGCACATGGACCAGTCTATGCAGCTGGGACCTTTCCGAGCAGTGCTTCGCTACCTGTACACAGGACAGCTGGATGAGAATGAGAAGGAACTAATGCACATTGCCCATATTGCTGAGCTGTTGGAGGTCTTTGACCTGCGCATGATGGTGGCGAACATACTCAACAATGAAGCCTTCATGAACCAAGAAATCACCAAAGCCTTCCATGTACGCCGTACAAATAGAGTCAAGGAGTGCTTGGCCAAAGGAACCTTTTCTGGTAGATACAAATGTTCTTGCCTCAGCACAAGTGAGACACATCACACACTTCATATTCATCATATTGGTCCTTTGGAATTGTGAGCTTTAAGGTAAAGGTCAAATTTCACAGTGCCAGCCTGCACTTGAAAAGGCTGAGAATATCATAGATGACGCTTTATCACTCGACTCCAGTAGATTTTCTTGAGGTTTATTTCACACTTCAACTATTTACAGTTGTTCTCCTGTAACAAGTAACCTTTGAATTAAAGGGGAATAGCATCAAATTACTACTCATTACTACACAGCTTGTAACTTAGGAACAATAATAGTTGTTACATACCCGTGGTCACTCCGGTCTTCAATCGCTATCATTTCAATGATATTTCAGTAAATTTAAGTACATTTGCCATCATAATTTGTATCAGGGATTTGAAAGACATGCACTTTTAGAATCATAATCGGTGTAAGAATTGTCGCACTGATGAATACACACACAGTCATGTACAGTCATGTGAGGGGCGGTGATACCAAACACACAGCTGCCCTACAGGTGACAATGCTAGTTAATAGTGTTATGTCTGCTGTTTGAACCACTGTCTCACCTTTGCCCTGCAGATGTAGTTTTTAAGTTAGATGATGGAACGATCATGGCCCACAAGCCTCTACTCATCTCAAGTTGTGACTGGATGGCAGCTATGTTTGGTGGACCCTTTGTTGAGAGTTGCACCAAAGAGGTGAGTGAGAAATGTGCTATAAAAAAGGCCCTTTATGGCTCATGTGTTTATTTATTAAAAAATAGCATCATTCATTCGTCTATGATGTTAACTGTGACTCAGAGAAAGCATGATTTGAATGTAATTACTGCCTAATGGAATAGCACACACCACTGGAGCAAATTTCAATGCCTAAGAAGTAGAACAGCACTCAACTGTGTGGTCTGTGTACAAAGTGTAATTTAATTAGAGGATTGCAAATGTGTTGTAATAGAATTACTCCAGCTTCTGTGGTTCAGCTGTTAGAAAAAGGATGGATTTATGTGTGTGGTTCAGAATGTGAGGTTGAAAAAGTGTGTGAAATCACTGTTGCGTGTCCAAGGTGCTGTTCCCTAACACCACTCGCAGCTGTATGAGGGCTGTGCTTGAGTATCTCTATACGGGGCGCTTCTGTTCTCGATCTGACCTGGATGCAATGGAGCTTATTGTTCTTGCCAATCGTCTTTGTCTCCCCCACTTGGTTGCACTCACAGGTAGTACATTTGTTTACTCATTGCCGTACTAGTTATATAAATGGCCATTGTTTTATTGCACATTGTTCCTGTGTTTTTTTTAAAACATTTCTTTCAGAGCTCTACACAGTAACAGTACTTACAGAAGCTGCCATGATGGGGGCTGACATTGATGGAGATGTGCTGGTCTATCTGGACATGGCCCAGGTACTGACTCGCCCCGAGCATTTGTAGTGTCTTACTGCAGGAAGTAGGACAATAAGTGTTGTGTTTATTTCCTGATAGTTTCACGGTGCCCAGCAACTAACTGGCTGGTGCCTTCACCACATCTGCACCAACTACAACAGTGTTTGCCGCAAGTTCCCCAGAGACATGAAGGCTAAATCAACAGGTAACCTAGTGCTGATGGGTATAAACCACCAAACATATTCCTCTCCGAATGCCACAGAAAAGCAATACAATGTACAACCACAATGAGAATTTGAATTTAGCTGCATTGGATCTCATTAGATTATGCAGGTGTAAATAATGTTATGACTGCTAAGTCAGTATTGGTTTACAAGTTCTCTGCAGGTCAATGGCCAAAGCACACGATCCATTCATTCACACTATGGTTCATTCACGTTATTGATTTTAAAAGTTGACCCAAATGTATATTACATACATAACAATAATAATAATAATAATAATATTAATGGAATGGAAGATAAATCTTGACAACACTGCTTTGACTGATAGGTTCCAGGATATTAGCATCAATAAACGTCTTAAGGTTAATTGGTGGTGTAGTGGTTCACAGAGCGAACTTTCATGTAGGTGGCACAGGTCAGTTCCTATCCTTCCTGATTTCCTGAAATGTTTCATATCATCAAACTAATTTAAATATTAGTCAGTGACAACACAACTGAACACAAAATGCAGTTTTAAATGAAACTTTTTATTATTAAGGGAGAAAAAAAATCCAAACCTACATGGCCCTGTGTGAAAAAGCGATTGCCCCCTAAACCTAATAACTGGTTGGGCCACCCTTAGCAGCAACAACTGCAATCAAGTGTTTGCAATAACTTGCAATGAGTCTCTCACAGCGCTGTGAAGGAATTTTGGCCCACTCATCTTTGCAGAATTGTTGTACTTCAGCCACATTGGAGGGTTTTCCAGCATGAATCGGATTTTTAAGGTCATGCCACAGCATCTCAATAGGATTCAGGTCAGGATTTTGCTAGGCCACTCCAAAGTCTTCATTTTGTTTTCTTCAGCTATTCAAAGGTGGACTTGCTGATCTGTTTTGGATCATTCGTTCGTTACAGCTTGAGGTCACGAACAGATGGTCGGACATTCTCCTTCAGGATTTTTTTGATACATAGAATTTCATGGTTCCATTTATCACAGCAAGTCTTCCATGTCCTGAAGCAACAAAACAGCCATCATCCATCACACTACCACCACCATATTTTACTGTTGGTAAGATGTTCTTTTTCTGAAATGCGCCGTTACTTTTACGGCAGATGTAATGGGACACACACCTTCCAAAAAGTTCGACTTATGTCTCGTCAGACGACAGAGTATTTTCCCAAAGGTCTTGGGGATTATCAAGGTACCGTAAAGCACGGTGTATAAACCGCACCTGTGTATTAACCGCACCCCCATTTTCAGGCTCATGGCGGGGAAAAAAAATTTTTTAGTTCATAAATGCTTGCCAACTTTTTCATCTCAAATCAACATGCGTAAAGGTACTAAGCAATTTCAAAAAGAAGAATAAAGAAGAAACCTGAACTTCGGCATCTAGATCTTTAATATTATGGCTAAGCACAGATTAATAATAGTGATAATAATAATAATAAATCAAAATAAAGAAATTTGCAATTTTCAGAGATGTTTTGATATCTTATCTTTCACTGCTTCTCTTTTTCTCTATTATGTTATTGCATTGCTTCAGTGTGAATTTGAATAAACTCTAACGTTGTATTGTATTTTACAACTGCAATGTTTTAATGGAAGCTTAGGTTAGCTTCAGTGTATATAGAGATCGTTTCACTGTGTGAAAATACAGACAGCCGTCAGATAAGTTAGTTGCATACACAAGCATTTTCAGCAACTGTACAGCAGAGGGCGCTAAAGTCAAAGCAACTGTCTGACCCACAGACGGCTATTCTAAAATGGACTTCTCGTCAATTTCTGCGTCTGGTCACAGACCTGTCATCGTGTATAAATCGCACCCCGATTTTTTGCTTCTTACCAGTGGAAAAAAGTGCGGTTTATACACGGTACTTTACGGTATTTTCTGGCAAAATTGAGACGAGCCTTAATGTTCTTTTTGTTCAGCTGTGGTTTTTGTCTTGGAACTCTGCCATTCAGGCCGTTTTTGCCCAGTGTATTTCTTATGGTGGAGTCATGAACGCTGACCTTGACTGAGGCAAGTGAGGCCTGCAGTTCTTTGGATGTTGTTGTGGTGTCTTTTGTGACCTCTTAGATGAGTCGTCACTTTTTCACAAGGGCCAATAAAAAGTTTCATTTAAAAACTGCATTTTGTGTTCAGTTGTGTAGTCATTGACTAAATTAGTTTGATTATCTGAAACATTTAAGTATGACAAACATGGGGCGAACACTTTTTCACACCAGTGTATATATATGCTCTTGTACTAGAGCTAGTTTCTGTTATATAAGCAATCCATGTCTGTGGGTAGAAGAATCACTCCTCTGCATTTTTGATGACCGAAATGTGTCTCTGTGCTGCTGCTAGTCAGAGTATTCAGGAAACTGTTAAAATGACTGTCACCATTGAAATATTGTTGTAACATTACAACACATCTAAATAGGAACAACAAGCTAAACAAGTCTTTCACAGGTTTTACATTTAGTAAAATGTATTTTATTGATTCAATGCTATGCTTACATAAAAGGTTAAAAAAAAAAGACGTAGAGGTGCCGTCACACCAACCTTGTTCCATTCGGTTGAATCAAATCCTGGAGTATTTATTCCATTATTTCCAATGCAGAGAACCAAGACTATTTTGAGAAACACCGCTGGCCACCGGTATGGTACCTGAAGGAGGACGATCACTTCCAAAGAGCACGAAAAGAGCGTGACAAGGAGGACTATCTGTACCAGAGGCGCCAGTGTAAACGCAAGTGGCTCTTCTGGAACCTTCCGTCATCCCCTAACTCAAACTCGTCGTCTTCTGGTTCATCTGCTGTCATCTGAGCAAAGGCCGTGAGAATGGAGGAGCTTTGTGAGTATGTGGATGTGAGGACATACTGTACAACTGTGCTGCCGATTGTTCAGCTATGCAGGTTCTCCTAATCTGCTTTGTTTGTCTCATTTGAAGGTGTTTTTTTAGGGGTGTACAGGACTCAACTGTCAGTGACATACAGTAAACCCTGCTGGGTAATGGCACAGTGGAACACTTCCTATTGATACTTCACATTTGTGATCATAATCATCATCATCTAGCCTGAACTGATAACCAAGTGCTGCTTATCAGCTGCAACAACCAGCAATTCAACACAGTTGACTTGAGTCTCAGAGATATAGCACTTTGCCCTTAAGTCTTTGTACAATCTACACGCTCACTAACAGAGTACAGTCTGTCATCAACATCAATAGGACCACCTGACATGAGTCACTTGATAACCACACTTACCAGAAGTATGACCCTATTGGCAAGTGTTACTTTTGTGTTTATGTTGAATGTTTCGTTCACATTGCAAAGCTAAAAGTGAGTCAGTATTTACTAGAATGATCTTGTCATCCACGATCACAAAAGGGCTTTAGTTTACATGTCCTGAGACACAGGCGGACCCAAATGATGGAAATTATTGGTGTTCTCTGTAAAATGATATCAAAATGAGAGCAGACAAAATCACTATAATCACTCGAGATGGGCATAGTAATGAATGCCTTGTTATGTTTTTATTTTTGCATTTTGAAGCAATTGATTTCAAATGGAGTGCACTATTCGGCTCCAAACAGCAGAGGTGCTGCTTGCTAGTTTGCAATCTGAAAAGGAGAATTAACCTGCATAGTTCTTTAATTAATAAAGATTATTCTTGAAGTAAAGATATCTGTGGAAAAACACGCTTTCCATCAAAGTCAGAGGTGTCCAATCTTTTTCGAGTACCGCATACTGAAAAAGTTTGATATTTTTTAATTTTGTAAACATGCTAAAACCAATTCAACATAAATATGCTAAAAAGTTATATAGAGAAAACAACCTGTATCTCATCTTGGTTTTATAGCTTTATAGGTGATACAGCTTATTATTAGTAGTATTATTAGTCAACCTTTACTCATTTTAATATGCCTTTTTGCTGTTGTTTTCTTGTTCAATTGTGTTTTATAATGTGCCACGGGCCAATAAAAAACAAGCTGCGTGCCGCAAATGGCCCCCAGGGTGTACTCTGAACACCTCCGATTTAAGTAAAACATCTAAGACTACGAAAAAATTATCACATTCATTGTTATTTTTCCCCATAGCCAATCAAGGAAATATCGTCAAATGCCCATCCTGATTTGTCAGTAGTGATTTTGCTGAGGGTGCCCGACATAGCTGGCTTAATATTCTTTACACACGTTTTAACCTTGACACAAGAACATTAAATGCAGTATGGTGTTGTCAAAAGCTCCAGCAAATATAAACAGAATTTAGGAAGCTATATAAAAAAGGCTACCAAGTAATTTGTCACATCTTGCACTTGCACTTATGTTGACCGTATGTATGTTGAGTGTGTGTGTGTGTGTGTGTGTGTGGTTGGGGGGGGGGGGCTTCAGCATTGTTATTGTTTGTAAACGTGATGTTTAAAGGAATAAGGGAACACTGTAAATTGTACAGAATGTCAGATGAACTGCCTTGTTGTGCAGTTGTCTTATACTGTATTGTGCACTGCAGGCAGTGAGCAGCAGAACAGCACACTATGACATGTCGGAATATAGACCTGACTGCTCAGACTGTAGGTTTACGTGCAGGTACTTTGCGGAAAATAACTCAATGATTCATTTTTATTGGCCTCCAGTTACACTACTATTACTACTCTACAGTATACTAACAGTATTGTTGTTTAAATTAGAATTAGATTGCAACACATTTATAAAAAGATTACATGATAGAAATGTATGAAACATCCATAAAACACATTTTTAGGAATGATGTATGAGTCCCAACATTTGTTCGAGAAGTACAATTTTATTAATATTTTGAGTTTTAAAGAGCATCAGATGGTGTTATGATTGAAATTACTTTTTAAAACAGAAGTCCTTCTTGTATTAACTTGGGACCTAATTGAGCCCCTTAATGAGAAATAGATTAATGCTATTTGCCATCATTTCAAGTATAAACTATTGATAAGTGGTGGTGCTACTAAATCGACACAAATTCCAGAACCTCATTCCACTTGACACATTGATGCTCTACAAACAAAAGCATGTATCTCCAATCAAAATTATAACAAACAACAAAAAATGCTTTTGTTTTAAGCAGCACATTCACAAAATTTTGAGATACATGAAGCATGTAAAGTGCAAATGTGACTCTACAAATCAGCAGAAGGATATGTTTTGTTTTCCTGTGGTGTGATTCATAAACATGCATTTCATACCTCAGTGCATTGCTTTTAGAGAATCTTCTGCTGATGTTTTTGCATCAATGACACCCCGCGCCTTAATGTACAGTATCGTGTATGGTATTGAATGTAATGTAGCGTCAATGTGGGTATCAGTGTTCATATTTCATCATGTGGATGTAAAGGAATTGGTGCACAGACTGAGTGCTGTAGTTTGAACATAATGGTTTCGGTATTTTTTTTTTTTGCTGAAAACACAGCAAATGGATTACGTTAAATAAGATCATCAATTTGCAGCATTAGCCATCTAATGAATGCAGGGATCTCTAATGTGTTTATCCGTTTTAAGGCAAAATTATTCAAAGGTGTCACCATGGGAAATTTGACTGGTCAGAGTCAAAATTGTAAATAACAAGAGCAAGCAAAGTGAGCGACTGCATAGTTTAACAAGCTGTTTTTTCTACTATGCATTGTGAAATTTCTGACTTTGACACTACAAATTTGCACTGCTTTGTAGCGCCAGGTTCTAGTCAAATGACATAAAATGGTATATTAACATCATTAGATATTACAAAGGTGTATTAGGGCTACACTGAAGAAAAACAAAAAAAATAAAGTTGAAATTTTGCAGTCATAAATACATG
Organism: Dunckerocampus dactyliophorus; assembly: GCF_027744805.1. Taxonomy (NCBI): domain Eukaryota; kingdom Metazoa; phylum Chordata; class Actinopteri; order Syngnathiformes; family Syngnathidae; genus Dunckerocampus; species Dunckerocampus dactyliophorus. The sequence goes on along the minus strand of NC_072822.1, from coordinate 11,510,689 downwards.
TCAGCATTAGCAATGTTGACAGTCACTAGTCAGCTTTATTGTCATCAAATGACAACATTTTTTCTCATAACATCTCGGCTTTTCTTTACTTTATTGTTTTAAGATTAGGACCTTTTGTCGAGAAAATGCAACTTTTAAAAAAAAATACTCATAAGATTATGAATTTTCTGGGAAAAAATTACTTTTTTTCTTGTCATATTATGAAAAAGTGAAATTTTATTGTTGTACGATTATGAGTATTTTTTTTTAATCTAAACATACAATTTTATACAACTAAATAGAACTTTTCTGTAAAATACAACTTATTTATCTTGTTTAAAAAATACACTTTATTTTCATAAGAGTACGACTTCTCGAAAAAATGCAACTTCTTTCTAACAATGCTTTTTTTCTCAAAAAAAGTATGAATTCATTGTTATAAGATTACGATTTTTTTCTTGTAAATTCTTTTTTTTTTTAGAGTTTGTGTTCTCATGGGATTCTTATTTTTACAAAATATGCCTTTTTTTTGTTTTCAGTGTGACCCTAATACTCCTAAAGATTTGTAGATAATATCAGGTAAAGAAAAAAAAGATCAGCAAATACATCACAATGAAGATCCTACTAGGGCCCTGTTCATGTATTTGGGTGCTAATAATACTGTATTACCGCTGCAGAGAAGCACAAACCAAAGGGAGCTTTAGCAGCACCAGGAATATAAATATGTATATGCTGCACAATCACTACTGCATAGATTTAAGAGGCCTTGTTCCAAAATTCTGAAAATTCAACTGAAAAAATGAATAAATAAAAGAACATGAATGTTTTTTCAGTGTTCAAAGCCTCTGTGACATTTTCCTGAGTCATCAGGTGGTTTTGTTTTTCAAAAGCTATTTGTATTGTTTCATGGAATTCTGTAGCATGTGTTCTTGAAAATGTGTAAATAATTTACTAAATAAAAAGACTTAAGGAGCATAAATTGTAGCCTTGGTCACGTGGTATCGGGTTTTATTTAAAGCTCCGGAGTGGCGCCATTCGAAGCCTGCTTGGAAAGTTTGCCAACCAGCATGGTGACGTCTGGCACAAGAAGAAGCAGCTGCAACGCGATGGTATGACGGATAATGTCTCGCTGTAATGAAAGTTGGGGCGAATTTTAAGTTTGTAAAGTGAAATACACGTAAAATGTACTAGAGTAAAGGTATGAAGATAAGGATAGATTATAACTTCCGTTATATTACCATTGTCAACAAGCTAAAGTACGTGTTTAGGCTCAATAAAATGACCCCCCAAGGCAAATATTGTCGTATTATTACTATGTAAGTATGAATGTGACGCGTAGTTTAGTTAGTGTAAAAAAATATAGTCGCGAAATACTGTTTGTGTCCAAGATATTTCCTGTTACTGTTTGTCTGAAACCGATGTACGCACATTAACTTGACACAAGCTAGCAATGGCAAGCAAGTGACATCAGATGATACACAAGGTAGCTTAGTAGTTTAACGCACTGTAACCCACTAAAATAAAGATAATCGCTTTCATACATTTAACGACTAGTTAGCCTAATGGTGTTGAAAAGGTGAACAGTATTGTCGTGATTGCATGCGTGTGATTAACAGACTACTGCCTTTTTCAGGTCATGCTGCCCCTCATGCTGGTCATATGTGGCTATATGTGGGGGTCTCACCAGGTGGAGGCCCCAGCAGACACCCTGGGCTCCGAGGATTCTTCTTTTTGCTTGTAAGGAGTAGAAAGTGAAAAGTCACAGGTTGCCTGCAAATGTGGAAAAGAGTAGGACATAACGTGATAAACTCTTGTTTAGAAAACACTTATTGCTTGGTGGTTCTACTACTGCAAACGACAACCATTTTAATACGTTTAAACTAATACCTCTCTAACAGTGTCAAAACCATTTACACTAATGTTGTTACAGTAAGCTATACATTCAATGACAGTTAACGTTAGTAGCTAACCTTGGCCAAATTGCTATGGCAACAAACATAAGTAGTGAACGTGGTGTGCCTGGTGTCTTACATAAGCAAAGCAGGAAGAGGCGGGACATAATACCTGCAGTACGTTTGAATGTTGGTTTTCTGCTAGGCAGCTGGAGGAACCTGCTGCAAAGTCCTTTTAACTGTTCCAGTGTAGCTAATTTTGTGGCTCAGGTGTGTTTATGTATCATATGGATCATATACTGTATTTGACCATTATTTATTTGCCTAAAAAAGACTCAAAAAGACATGTCGTCTTACGTGTAGTAGTACTGAGAGTACCGAACTACAAGTGTGGATGAGTTATCACACAAAGGTCTTAAACATGAAAAAATATAAATTTTTGCTTTTACGAAAATGTCCCTTGAAAAAGAGAGGGTCGTCTTATATTCAGTCTTCTAGTCGCATCATTATGGTATGAAAGATATCTAAGTGTGGCACTTCTCTTTATTAAAGTGGTGGTCTGGAGGTAATCTACCCAAAGCTGGACATAGACAGGTGCCTGATTGTTCCAAAGGATATAAGAAAGAAGATCAGCACGGTTTGGGGAGCTCCACTTGTTAAATTGGCTTCAGCCGATAAGGTAAGAGATATGTGGAACTTATGAAGAACAAATGTCTTAGAGGGAAAATTTACATTACAGTATAGTGCCAAAGAGTAAACAATGTGTAAATTGTCAATATAAGAGCATGCAAGGGCAAACTTGAGTCTAGTTAGTTTAAAAACTTGAACAAACCTGTTTTTTGGGTGGGTTTTTTTGCCTTGTAAACAATACTTTCCATCTATCGTTTTTCTATACCCTCATTAGGGTCATTGGTAAATTGGAGCCTATCCCAGCGGACTTTGGGTGAAAACCAGGGTACAGACTGGGCTGGTCACGAGTCAATCACAGAGCATATATAGACAACCATTCTTATTCATGGCCAATTTAGAGTCTCCAATTAACATGCATTGTTTTAGGAATGTAAAATGTGTACACTCATCTTTTTGACAGCAGAGTGCACTCATGTATCACTAGCTGCCACAAAATTACCTCCTGTAATCCAATTTTACTGATTGACTGTAGTACTGTATTACACCAGTATGTGGTGGTAGCGCTTCCATCAAAGTTGGCTCAATGGACTGTGATGGCTTTTCGTCATTTGAAGTTTGTCACATGGAGAATCGGTGATTTAGGTCTGCGTTATTTGAATACTTTTGAGTAGATAGTTGCATCCATATGTAGTCATTAGACCAGTTTTAGTCCAATACAATTATCAAGGTGTTAATTTTTTTTTCAAATAAATACAAAGAGATATGCAGCATAGTTCATAAAATGTAGAACAAGATGAAAAGGTGACTAGATGTATTATTATTTGGTATCTGACATGCTTCAATTATTGTAGCTTTTTGTTTGGGGTGTTAAAATTACTGGAAAATATTGACTTTTGTTAAGTTGATAGTAAAGTATATCAGCTGATGATGAAATATTTTACACCACATAAATAGACCATTCTTGCTATGGCTGCTGTTAAAATGCTTATTTCAGGTGATGAGCCTATTGAGAGAGTTTAAAGCACTATACTGAAGTTGACAATAGGCTCACATTACTGTAAGCGAACACAAAAATGTAATGAAAAGCTAACTTGCTTTAGGAGCTACTCTATGAATTCAACAGCCAAGCAGTCTTGTTTGAACATTATATATTGCCCAAACCTCCATTTGATGTATGGTGGTATTTCCTCTAAGGCTGTCTGGCCTGATTCACTGTTCTGGCCAGAATCTTGTGGCAGACAGTAAAACAGATTACATGTAGGATTCAATCAATACAAACTTTATTTTCCTTGTTTTTAAAATGTAATTCTCCCGTTTTCCTGACACTCGAGCAAATTGGTGCTGTTGAGGGTCTGAGATTGTTGCTGGTGCTGTTGGTCTGCCAGTCAGTCCACCACGCTTTCTGTCACGATGCCACATTGCCGGTGCCGCTGCTATTCTGTGCCACTCAGCCTTTAGAACCTGTGGCAGTGATACAGAATAGTGGTTGCTCACGCTCAAATCCACCCACTGTAACACCCACTTTATTACTGCGAAGTGAGGCATGCCTGTTGAGTAATTGTAATGGACTGCAATGGGCAGTAGGCCTATAAACACAATTTAGAGCAGGGATGCCCAAAGTGAAGCCTGGGGGCCATTTTACGTCCCATGGCTTGTTTTCTTTATTGGCCCCGTGTACATTGTAGAAATAAAATTAAACCAAAAAAAAACAGCACAAATGGGAAAAAGAGAGCAAAAAGGCACAATGTAAAGAAAGTCCTTGATTTTTCAGTATGCAGCCCTCTTGTGGAAATAGTTTGGACACTCTTAGTCTTGTGGATTTACTTTGTCTTTGGCTTTTTTGGGGGGCAGGAGTATCAGTGTCAACTAGGACAAATATGATGCATCCTGAGGCCTGTACTACGATTACTAGGATTTTTGTTAAAAATATATTTACGTCCAGCCATCCATTTTCTATACCGTTTGTCCTCACTAGGGCATATGCTGGAGCCTATCCCAGCTGTATTCGGGCAAGAGGCAGGTAATGTGTATGTATGTAAACATTTATTTAAATGTTTTTTTCTCAGTTCTCTTTCTCAGCAGAAAACACAGCATTCACCCTAAGTCGGTTATGATTTACAAAATGTGATAAAACAGGTAAAATGTATTGCATACATGTACCACTGTTTAAAAAAAGCCCACAGTTTTTACATACGTATTTATTTTTACTGCTTAACTGCTCTTATCTTTTCGTCAAGCGCTGAGATTGTGCGCTTTGTTTGGCGGCCTGTGAATGCACCGTAGTTGCTGTGAGACGCATACATTTTTATTTTTGTTAGGTACATCTATGTCTATGTCATTTAACTGTGCAACTTACCACTTTGAATATTATTTTTAAATTTCATTTTTATTTGCTCCCACGTTCTCCTGACACCAGCCGGGTTGCAACAGAAACAATAAAACACAAATGGTCAGTAATGTATTGCAGTTCATATGTACAGTAGGCCTATGCCTTTGTTTGTGATGTGGCAAACGTACGCATTCACGTAGGCGGCGGTTTTCTGCCAGCCTTCTCTCTTGCATTTAGCAGCTGCAACCATGTTTCTGTTCGCACGTATAATATCTTTATATTTTTCATACTTAATATAATAGATCAGGACCAGGGTGTACCCTGCTTCTCGCCCATAGTCAGCTGGGCGGCTCCAGCATATCCCCGCGACCCTAGTGAAGACAAGTGGCTTAGCAAAAGGATGGATGGGTGGATGGATGGATGGATGGATGGATGGATAATATAATACATTGTTCTTCCTGAGTGAAGTGAACTGCTCTGTTGTTGTTACTTTGCTCATGTTTGTGATTGGTCATGTGCTGCTAACACGCCTGTTACGTGAACATGCTCATGACAAGGGTAGAAAATCCTTACTTAACTAATTTAGCCAGCTCTGTAGTACTGCTTATCTTGCATCTTCAATGTTTGGCTTGGTTAAACCGGAAAACAAAGAAGACACACTGGATAACTTAAACTTGTTTTGTAGTACAGGCCTCTGGCCTGGACAATAATAAAAGAAGAATGGCATGTACACTGGAAAATATGTGCTGCAGTTTAAAGCCTTTGAGTTAAGAGACTCACCTCCCAAGCACAAGCAGTATTCTCTGCACGTTTGTCTGTGAATTGTTAAGGTTGCAACATTTTTTTTACACTTCTTTGTACACTTGTGTGACAGTTAAGAATGTTAAAAAAATATTGTCTGAGCTGTTTGTTAGACCTGTTTGTAGTATTTTGCCTTCTAGGTCACTGACTGCACATGAGAAGGCCAAGAAATGTGTATTTTTACCATTCCCTGAACATGAACCCCACATTTAATCAAGGGCAAGCAAAATACACCCATGAAAAGTTTACGTTTTTATGTGAGATATACTACTGTCCCAGATGAAGTCGTAAAGGTATCTACATGCATTAGGTTGAAACAACACAGGAAATTTGGTCCAACACAAGTTTTGACACTAAAAACTGTAACCAAAAGTCCCATTCTAAGACATGGGGGCTTTCAAAGGCGTCTCTTTCTTTTTGCTTGACATTTCTTGCATCTAGTGGATGGAATAAGGTTTTAAACCATACATGTGATTAGAGCTTCCTCAATATGATCTCTTGAGCTTCCTTCTGTTTCTAATAGCTGTTTCTTCCACATTTTCTTTCTGTCTTTTTCTTTCCACTGTGAATGATTTTTATGCTTTGCTAAAACATGTGGGGGCGTTGGGAGAGGATTTAAATGTGACGATCCCCCCCTCTTATTTTTGTGTGTTTTGTTTTGGTGAATCTCGGCGTTCTCTTCTGCGAGCCTCTGATGACGACAGGGCAGCTTTAAGCCTGGCAGTGCCCACGGCAGCCTGCCGTCTCCATGCTGCCCACTCTCCCCCGTGTTTGGCATGCCAGAGAAGCGAGGGTGGGGTTCCTCTTGAGCAGACCCTGTCATTCACAGGAAAGCCTACATGTCCGTCCATGTAGGATTCCTGAGAGGCCCCTATGTTGGGAATTTTAAGAGCACAATGATTGCAAGTTTATTGGACTGTGTGGCTTTCATTCAACTGGAGTAGATATTCAAATGACCAGACAACACTTTTTCTACAGCCTTCATATGATGACAACAAGTGAATCATGTGTTGTAATGTGGCTTCTATAGATGAAATTAACGTAATCAATTTAGATTTCTTCCCAGCTAATGCTCCCTTTTTGTTGTTGATAACGTGTTAAAATGGCCCTCCAACAACTTCATACTATACCTGACATGATTCCTTCTGTGCTGCTGGTTGACTTCTAAGTTGTTCAAATTTGAACTTTTTTTTTCCATGACATAGAAAGGAATATGAATTATTAAAAAAATAATTAGATCCAGGCGCACCTATTGGGTGGCAGTGTCTCAGGGGGTAGAGCAGGTCATCCAGAAACCAAAAGGTCGGTGGCTCATACTTCATACCGCGTTTCCTCCATTTCAGTCACTGTTGTTGTTTCCGTGCAAATTGACATCAGAGTTTCCGTGGGTTTGCCACAGAGCCACAGATGTAGATTACCACCACCAGTGTGACTGTGAGTATTCTGAAAGGCACTACATAAATCCAGTCCATTGTTATTATGATTATTACTTTTGTTAGCACTTATTACATGTACTGTATGCTGTGTTATGTTGTCCATGCTATGCTGTATTATAAAAATTAGAGTGTACTTAGGGTAAATGAGATGGGTTTCTTGCGAAAACCCCCCCCAGCATATTTTCAGAGTGAATATGCGTGAATAGGCAGGTTCCCCAAAATAATCAAAAATGTAATTTTCTTTAGAAGAAATCACTGACTATGCAGGGGAGTGAATGCCAAACCGCAAATAGGTGGGGATCTAGTTTTTGAAATGAGTAAATTAGCTTAGATATTTACAGCATGGTACCACCTATTTTGGTTATGAAATACATTAATGGTGCTAAAATTTGCCAACATAGTTCAGAGGTAATAAAGACGTGTCTCTTTTGGAAATAAAAGCGTGAACCTGTGCCTCCTGATGATATTATGCAGTTGTCACACGAGGAGTCTCATCTTTTCAGTTCATATACATTGACAGCAAGCTCTGTTCAAACAGCAATTCATTATATGCATGGGAAATACAACTGCCGCTGTGAATACTTAGACAAACATGCAAGATTAAATTTCTATTTATAAGTAGGCACAGAAACGTAACATTTACTGGGGAATCATTGTCATATCGCTAGAAAACTGCTCAACTTGGCACAGTAAGACCTTTCCTTAATATGATCTTTCTAGTAACGAGATATACAGTTTGAGACTGAAATATCATTTTTCACTTTGCCTTTGTAATTTTAAGCATTGTGTACTTTATTTAAACCTAGCCTTACATTTTTCTTTATTTTGAATATTCAAGGTAGATCTCAGAGTCCAAATCTAAACTTTCTTTTAGTTCCATAGTTTGTAGAATAACTGATGTAGACTCGCTGCAAAACTTTTAGGAAGGATTACTGCGGTGCTTATGCTTAAAACTAGGTTAATTTATTTTTCTCCCTCTTGACAGCTTCTTTTCTTTTCAAACCAAGTAATCCTGAAGTTAAGTGATCATACGAAGTTTACTTTAAGAAGACACAGATGCTTGGCTTAGTGGCATTTTGCCCAAAATGTTTTGTTGCTTCTCATTCGTGGTCCGGCCCAGGGTTTAGTTACACTTGTGTCCCAATCCTCTGATTCACCTTCTTTAAGAACAGCTTCAGGGCTGCTCATTATGCTTAACTCTCCATAATGCCATTCCCTTCATCTCCCCAGTGGTCTTATTGTCTTAACTCTGGATGGAGAGACTGCAGTGTAAGGAAACAGGTTAATACAGATTTGACACATGAAATAAGATGTTGAGGCTTTCTTTGTAAGTTTTCCATGGAGCAAGGAGTCTTCTAACTTGTTCTGTTTTTAATTTTGTAGTACTTTTTGACATCATGGGTGCTGCTAGCAATGAGTTCTGTTGATGCGTTGATGATTAATGTGAGGGCAGGTGATGGTAAAATTGCACTCCTTCACTCTCTCCGCATTCTATAGTTTAGAAGCAGAGCAAATGATATGCAAATTTGTTGGTAATCCCTTTACATTATTTGTTCCATTTTCCCCTCTTCATTTTCACATGCAGTTTCCAGCAGAGCAAGCTGACAGGCGGACACCCTCAAATCGCTGTTTGCTGGGGGGGGTTAGCCCAACCGCCTATCTTGCATTAGCAAAGTACCTGATTCAATTAACCTAAACGACTTAAAAGGTTCAATAAGGAATGAATAAATATATTCCAAAAAGCGTTTCAGATGCTTCACTGTGGAAATGTTCAACTTTAACCTCCAGCACTTCCTTTTAGTGTTTCCTGACATGCTTTCATCAGCAGATTAACAAGGCAAACATTGACCTACACAAATGAGGCTATAGTATCAGCATAAACAGGATAAGACGGCTGCTGAGAGTAAGCCGAGAGAGCAGTGGCACATGCAACTGTGACCAGTAGATTTAAGCATAGTTTTGTTGTCCCAAAGGTTGGTGTTTATAAAATATTAAGCAAAGGTGGGATGGTCTTAGATTCAAGAAGCTTAAAATGGGAAATCTCAAATAAGCCGCAATTTTCACTAGCCAATCGCGTTGAATTTTGGTGGGCTTGTGTTGACTCACATAACACCCCTCCCCAAATAAAAACACTAGAGATTTAGGTGGCTTTTCAAAAAATGTATCTAGACATTTATCCATCTTAATCTTCTTAACATATTAAAGTGATTTGCTTTGCCCTGAAGTGGCTGAAGCTGGGAACTCACCGCCCCTCATGGCACTAAGACCTTCAAGGCATTGTGGATACCTTCTGCTGTTGAATAAGACAGGTGGGCACAAGTCAACCTGCTTCTCAGCTGCAGAGTTGTGCCTGCTGTGCGGCCATTTTTATTTTAATAATATCTGTTTTTGTTCAGTCATTAGTCCAACTGTTGCACTCAGTCAGTGTTTTTAGGTAGGACTCTGCCAGAACTGCCCACACTGTGGTGTGGAGGTTTGGAGCTCTCAGCTTTGGAGCTGAAATGAAAGAGCTCTCTCACAGAGTAGGTGTTGGCAAGATGCTTTTCTTTCTTTCTTTGTCAAAATGTCAGGAGAGCTATCGATAATGAGCGAACTAAAGATGATTTAGCTGGATGCCATTTCAAAGCCTTACTAGAGATTAAGGCTTTCTCAGATACTGCAGATGATGTGTTTAACCTTTTCTGTAGCCGTCACACAAATCTGCATATCTGTGGTGACAGTTCCAATGTGTTTTTCTTAAAACACTGTTTCACCGAGCAGGCAGCTAAAAGGTCCTGGTCAAACTCATATAGAGCACAGCTAGTGACTTATTTGTCCTAATGCTCTGTGGCTGTACCTCAGGGCTTATATGTTGGCTGATTGCATCAGTAGAAGTGAAGGTTTAACATGGAGACCTTCATTGTAGCTGATGTCTGACACCGTTGTTGACATCATGGTATTTAGCTTCATGTCTCTCTAAATTAAAGTCGACAATGCAGTTCCAACAATTGGTGGCAATAGCTCAAACATAATGCAGTCATGGGAAAAAATATTAGACCACCGTTGCTTCTTCAGTTTATTGATCCATTTTAATACCTGCACAACTAAAGGTACATTAGTTTGGACAAATATAACGATGATAACAAATATAGCTCATAAGAGTTTAATTTAAGAGCTGATATATAGCAACTTCCATGGCTCTTATGAGCTATTTTTGTTGTCATTATTATATTTGTCCAAACAAAGGTAACTTTAGTTGTATCAGGCATTAAAATCAACAAGAAACTGAAGAACCAAGGGCGGTCTAATAATGTTTTCCATGACTGCATGTCATCAGAGTTATTACATTTTTTAGATTTTGTTTGTGCTGCACCAGTTTATAATCAGTTTTGTAATTCCTTTTTTAAATCTCTCTTATTCTTCTGTAAAACTGCAGCTTTCCAGTGTGCCTTGCTTTGGAAAGCAAGTCAAAAATAAAATAAAATGTAATATCATAATCAGTATATTATCTTAGATATAAACAATGACTGCCTACAAGTTTGTGTGGCTATTCTGAGAAAAGGTTGGCAAAGCATAAATATGACTCGTGGTATTTAAATGTGGACTTTTGTTCAGTGAGAATAAAAATGGATATAATCCACTATGACATGTAGTGAAGTGTGAGCTTTTAATTTGCACAGTTTTGACGTTTTGAACACTTTTACAAACTGTTAGGAAGCAGTGAGCTTTAAAAAAAACTCACACACCCAATCATCCAGAAATGAAGAGAAGGAAGTCATGCGCTTGTTGCGAAGTCACACTCTGCCAGTGTTACTGACTTAGAAAATATTGTTAGGTGGTAAAAACCTTCCTTAAGTCCAATATGACCTCTTCTAACTGACAGTTCCTTCCAGGTAACAGTCCAAACGACAAAAATAAACATTTTCAAACTTGGAACTTGAAAATGTGATTTTTTTCCCCCCCTCAGAAAAACACATCAAGTTGATGAATAGTTGCCTGTCAGCTTCCTGCCTGCGACACTTTGGCATATATTCAGTTTGTTTATAGCATTAATCAAATAATCAAATGAATCGCTTTAACCCTTACCTTTGTGACTATTGTCCAACTCCAATGTCCAGGCACTTCACCTGTACTTTCACTGTACGTCTGACAGGTGTTTATGTCCTAAATTTTGGTTTTCCAAATGAACTGTTGTTGAACATCATTGCAGCCCCACACAAACAAGCACTTCAAACAAACTGCGAGTTCTTGCTTCTTTTCATGTCACAGCCAATAGGAGAAATTGATTGGAACCGGGTGGCTTAGGACTGGATTTTCTTCCACCATAATATATTTCTTTAACAACTGCAGCTTAAATTTGGGCTTTTTTTCTACACATTTTTATTTTATTTCTTTGTCCAAATCCTATGGAGTGGCGCTTCAGGTTTTTCCTTAAGTGAAAAGTTGATATTATTGTTGGGAGGGAGAAAGGACTTTTTTCATGTGTGCAGGAATGTAGATTTCTTCCCCCCGTGAAATCCTAATTGTGCCTTGGAGGGCTGCTAGGGTATCTGTGCTCCGCTCAGCTCAACAGGATTTGTGTCTGTGTGTGTGTTAGAATGTGTCTCTTAGCTTGAATGCGGATATAACCCCTTTCATTGCACAAGATGCTGATTTTTTTTTTTATATATATATTTGCCGATAGGCTGATCCTTTGCATCTGTAGTTTTATATTTGTTTTTCTGCCCACAGAGACATTAAAAGTTGTTTTGTTGGACAAGTTTATATATCTGATATGACATTTGGCAGCAGGTGCAGCTTTCATGGATGGTAGGTCTTATCATCAGATCTTCACTACCAACTGTGCAAGGTCAGACTGGAAATAGTCAGAGAAAATATATCTTGGGTCAGTACAAGATTTATCCTGTATATTTCTTGATTATTGCTGTACATATATGCAAATCCAGGATACGATCCTGTGTGCCTGCAGCAACGTATCCTGGATTTGGTCTGTGAGAAAGGCAAGTTGTTGTTGACAGTCTGAAAGGAATTGCAACATCATATATTCCAAGATCATTGCAGCAGTCATTAATTGTTGCTTGAAAAGGGGATTAGGATTACCACTCCTATAGAACACTCCCAACACCTGTCCTTCCTTAGATCTAACCATATTACATTTCTTTTTTCTTATTTCAGTATCAGTTCAAGTTGGCAAAATAAGAGAGGCTGATTTATTCAAATGAATCACCAGTGCTGGAAATGATTCAATATGTGCCACATTCAGATGGGTGATATATTATTCCCTTGGGGAGAGGCAAAGATGGAGCTGGAGCTGTTTTATTTGTGCTGTCTTTATCAGTGTGTCAGGCAGAAAAGCTGAGCTTGTTCTCTGTGAATGGACGAGCCCTTGAACCATAAATCTGCACTTCGTCTGATAACAGTTTTCGGCATTGTGATTATAAGTGCCATTCTCCGGAATGTCCTGTCTGACGGCGCTAAATATAACAACATGTACAAAATGATCTGACAGATGATTTTTGTAATATATTTGAACCAGTTCTCTAACACTAAAGATTGTCAGTCCTGCAAGCACAATGCATTTTTTTACAGACACATCGGGGAATTTGTGAATAATTGAAAGCAAACCATATTATTGTTTTTACATTTCCCCCCGAGCTTTGCTATTTGTGCTCCTTGGATTATTTTTCTGTATATTTATATTGTGGGCCCAACTGACGTCTGTTTGCAGCATCTCTAAGAGTGTTCCCTGAATTAGTCAGAACCCAAGTGATGACATGGCCCTGATTGTCAGACGGGTGGGCTGGTGACACTGGAACACAGACGGTGTTTGTCTGTTTGAAATATTCTCTTTCAAGCTTCCAAGCCTTGGGCAGTCCTCTCTCCTAGTCTCCCAACACCCAGCTTCGCCCACTGAAACAAGTCTCTTCCATACTGGAAAATCCAGCCCTGTCAACTGGCAGTCTGGACTATGTTCAGCTGACACAACCCCCCACCTCCCTCCCCTTCCTTAATAATCACTAGTTTGCCACCCCGTGTAGATGCCTTTTGGTCGCCATCCATGGATGGCGTCAATAGCATCTTCCTACACAAGAGTGACTGCGCGGAGGGCACAAGAAAATGTGGGAATAATTTACACTTTCTCACTGTACTACCATCAGAAACCATAATTAATCATGATAGAAAAATGTGGAAGCCATCTTGGCTGGTGAAACACACAGTGCCTGTGAACAGCCCTGACACCTTTAACAGCTCTGATGGCCAAATAGAAATGGGTGTCAAGAGTGCTTACAACTAAGCTCGCTTCACTGCAGCATGTATCCCGTCAACTGAATTTTTGTTACAGCAAGATGAGTAAAATATTTCAACTTGGAATGTATGTATACATGATGTAAATTCCTTATCTCAATCACGGTTTGCCAACTGCAGGTCTCACCCTGGGACCCCCATGTGATCAAGTCTCAACCCGCTTCTAAAGATGCCAAATTAGCACATTTTCATTTCTAAAATAGTACAAATATTAGAAAAACATCTTTATAAAGTAGGGCTGTCAAAAACTAACGTGTTAACGGTGGTAACTAATTAAAATCAATCACATACATTTTTTGGGGGGAATTAACGCTTGCACATCATGGCAAGACACAGCTCTCTGTTATGATGGCAGACGGGGGCATAGTGTAGCATCCCCACAGAGTCACACCAAGTCTGACGCTTTTTATAACTTAATTCTGACGTGAACACATCAACAGTAGTACAATTCCAACACCATATATGCATCTCCATCTCAGAAACATACAGTTCACCCTGGCAACAACACTGCATTCACGGACACTTTGGACTCAGAACAGCACAACAACATCTTTATTATGCGTGTATGGTCTAAATCAGCGTTGCCAACTTGGCGACTAGATTTAGCGAAAAAGTCTGGCAACTTTGTCGCTAAATCTAGCAACATTCCAAAACCTCTTGACGTCATATTTTCCCGGAAGCAACTAGCAACAAATCTAGCTACTTTTTCTGGTGTCGTTGAAGAGTTTTCCGGTATTTGGGGACTTAATAGTGAAAGCACGTATTGTTGTGCAGTTTGTGTTCTCACTCAGCAGCAGCGGGTACTGCTGAGAAGTCCGCCCAGCCCCAAAGCAGTCACAAGCTTTCAGTGCATTGTCAGCTCCTGCTGCACTGCATAGTGGAGCTCTACGTATCCATGAATCACGCATGCGTGAGGCGCGATGCCACTGGGGTGGATCTTGCCCTGTTTTACAGAGCGGGATCTAAAATGTAAATGTTTCTTAATCTTCAGTAAATTACTACTCATTACACTCAAGCCTCATTCGGACTCAGTCACTTACCTGTCAGTGTCTCAGAAGGTGTGATAGAAGAATGATGGGTGGTAAGTTAAACAAGTAGTCCTAACTGCAAGTTAAAAGGTGGAGGCTGGAGGCGAGTCCGCATGTAATTATTACGCTGTCTAAACTTTGAGAGGCGCTGGCCGAGATAAAATATTACAATAATTTATTTTGATGAAGTGATGGCCAATTTTAAATTAAGAAACTAAGAATCAAGCTTATTTGTAGTTCTAGATGTAATTAAGTTTTTTTTACTCACTTTTTTGTCTCTCCTCCGAGGTTCTGCCTTTTTTCCTACAGTATCTATTATGTCATATGCAAATAATATGCAAATTAACCAATTACGTGATCTAGCGACTTCTGGCGACTTCAACACTGGTCTAAATAAACAGAAAGACAAAGAACAAAAATAAATGAATCTTCTTATCAGCAGTTAAGTGTGCTCAGAAACCCTAGAAAATATGAGATGAATAAAGTATCTATCTATCCATCTAACACTGACTGCCGAAAAGAAGCTACCAGATGTAGACGTTCTTCTTCTTTTTGTTTGTGGCAGGTCCCAACCACATTTAAGTGCATACCGCCACCTACTGTACGTTGTGCACATTTGCAGTGACAACCTGGTCGTGACACGCTTCCAACATAGAAAATGAAAATAGATGCCGCTTTCAAGTTTAAGGCAATGGATTTGAGGATAAGCGGCATAGAAGACGGATGGCGATGGATTTGGCTGTCAAGACAAGGAAACATTGCTGCTTCGCGCAGGACTGCTGCCAGTTGAAGACGATTACCATGCTGCTGCATGACCACGGCGCTCACAGACACCCCACCTCGTCTCCATTCCTCATCAGCTTGCAAATTTTCCTCCATCTCCACTGCATTTTTCCCAAACGTGCTCCTCCTGGTGGACCTTCACCTCACTTTTGCCACCCGCTTCAGTCCACCTTCTCCACCTTCCTACCTCAAAAGAGAGAGAGAGCCAGCAATGTGTGTGATGAAGGAATTAGGACGCCGTTCAATCAACTGCAAGAAGTGAATTTCCGCAAAGTAGGATTCAATATTCATAAATATAATATTTTTTATAGTTACAGCATAGACAACTTGTTTATGAGTTTGTAAATATGGTTTGTACCGTTATTAGAGCCCTGTGGACATGAAATAAGACCCACATAGTCACCTTTACACACCTGTTATTCTTTGTTTACACTTCAGTGCGCAACTCTTATGCACAGGCTACGGGATCACTGCAGGGACACAAAAGACGTCCGACGCTTTAAGCATAGAATGCTACCAATTTATTTATTCTAAACTTAAGAACGGGTTTAAAACTGAGTGGGGAAGAAGGACAAAGTAAGAAGCCAAAAACGTATCACTTCCACACGGAATGGGAGGAGAACTTGTTTTCACTATCTCATGTCAGACATGCCATAACCCTACTTTAAACATAAATACATATAATTATAAGCTCAACGAGGGACAAAGGGAAGTCAGGGCATTGAATCAATCACAACTGGACTTTGTCTTACAAGACGTTTCGCCTTTCATTTAAGCAGGCTTCATCATTTCATGCTCAATGATTAGGTGGGACACCTCTATTTGTCTATTGCAGTGCTATTGCAACCTATTGCTAAGCGACTCATTCATGCACAGTGCTGTGAGCGACGCAGCATCATGTCTCCCACAAAGAAAAAAGTCGGCCTGCCAGAAGAGAAACGAAAGACAGGAGAGGGGAAGAAAGTGAAAAGTAGGCAGCCTAATGCTTACTAGGTTTTTTTCAAAGAAAGATTACTTCAGCCCAAATGCTAAAGCACATCATGATTGCTGAAGTAGCATGGTTTTAATCAGACCACCCAAGTTTAAAATTTTGGTGAGGGGACGTGTGTGGCAAGGATCAGCTATCGTTAGCCTCTGCTGTTGTTTGCTGTCACTTCTCGTCGTGCTCTCCATTGCTCTGTTGTTTGTACAGTACATGCAGACTTGTTTACATTTCCTTTGAAAATAAAATCTGACGGACTGGAGAGTCTTGTGTGGTTTTATGTTATTATACAGTAGCCTTAGCAATATTTTGAAGGAAGAAAATTAAAATTGTTTAGTTTTATAGTCTACTCTTGTTGCATTTGCTCAAGCATGGATGCTAAAAGAACTAACAGGTGCTTCAGACTGAGAGAAGACTAAATGCAAATGCTGTGCCCACAATTTTCCCTTGGCAAAAATGTAAACGCCCTCAGGAAGTGAGTGAAAAGCCCGCCCTCAAATGAAAAAGGCAGGACACCCTGGTCACCTTACTGAAGAAAAATGCGACAAGCCACCTGCTCTATCAGTCAAACAAGCTATAAGAGAGTTCATGTTAGAGCATCTACTCATACCAACATACTGTAGACATGTCACGCACAGTGTGGCATTATACAGGTACTGCAGTGAAACATTAGGCGAGTGGACTGGCAAGATAGCCAGACTAATCTCTCAGTGCAGCTTGTTGACATCACTGCAATGCAACATGGGCAATTTTTCTTACGGAGGATGGGTAATGGATCATAAAATGATCCTTCGGTTTCAGACTTTTGTGTATTGTGCTTTAACAATTTGTGGTGGTCAATAAGTAAATGCTTTAAATAGACTGTCATACCCTGAGTGAGAGATGGTGAAAAAACGATGTTCATTACTCTGGTGTTGAACTGATCCACTTTGCTTCTTTGATGACATTTTGCCTGAACAACCCGTCCCATTTCTGAAGCAGCCTGGAGGATGTGTCGTCATCAAACAGGAGAATGAAGTCTTGGTCCACCTTTAAAAAAGAAGAGAGTAAACAACTGCTACTAAAAATGTCAGACTAACTCCTTTTGTATCCAGCAATCTTGGAAATGTAGAGAGGACACCATCACTGCTGCATGGGTCATTGATGAGCTTCTGACGATGCTGAAATATCTCTTTCATCTTCTGGAAAATCACAGAGTTGTTCGTGGTATGGTTGGCCTCTTAGCAAGTATCCCAATCGAGTTGCCTTTCAACATTAACAGTCCTGTGGAGATTTGGGCCCCCTACAGAAGCGTTCATAGGGCTATTTGGTGGCAGTGGTGATCCACAGCCAATCTTCCTTTGGACAGTTGTCAGACACCAAGAAATGTATCTTGTGCTGCTTGCAGCATCATAGAGGTCTTCCTGGAAGTAAACAAAAATAATAAATGTGTTGTCAAACTAAACTAAAAACAAATGTGAGAGAATTCATATGTTAATATTGTGCACATACCTGTAGCTTTGTTTGCATAATATTGGCATTTGAATGTTACATAAAGTGTTAAGCAAAAAATATGAATGATTATTACATATCCTTTCTTGGCACATGGACCCTTGAGTGAATGAAAGACTATCCCGAGAGAATACTCCTCTCGGATTGCTTTGGTAGGAGGTGCCTAAGAGGAGATGCAATATTAGTAATCTAAATGTATGCAATTGCTATACAGTCATTTGGCACAAATAGTAAGTAGTATCGGTCAGGGTTTCTGTTGCGTGGTACTCTTGTAGTACTTCCTCACCACTGGCTTTGTAGGACTGTTTCATTTAACTGATGAAAAACAAAAAGAGAAAACAACAAGCAAAAAGAATGCAAAAGCTGGCAATAATAAACTTCCCAATACTTGAGTATCAAAATTAAAAAACAAAAAAATACAAGATTCGAACTTTGTTACAACCTGTTTAGCAGATACTGCATTTCTTGTATCCTCAATTCTTAGTGTCTTGCAAGGGACCTCATCTAATATTATAGTTGAGGCACTGGAGCTGAAGCTTGAGACAGACATCTCAGAGGGGGAAGACAATCACTAAACACAGAGCAATATCCAAAATCAACACCGATGTTAGTGCTGGGGTCCGTAGATTAATTTGGACAGTGGACAGTGCCAAGGCAAAGACCACCGCCCGTACTGCACAGCTAGCCACACACGTTGGCTAGCTGACAAGGACACTGCTCATTTACACTGGGGCCCTGGTCTTTACAGCTGCTGAGTACTGTGCCCCATTCTGGTGTCGCAGTTCTCATGTAAAAAAGCTCGACACTGCCCTCAATGATGTCCTTTGCATGGTCTCTGGATGTCTACGAGCCACCCCAAACCACCAACTACCTGTCCTAGCTGAAATCGCCCCAGCTGAGGTCAGAAAAGAAGGAGCTAATGAACCAGGACGACGAGACGCTGGAATGGCTTGCTGCAACAGAGCTGAGGATCTGCAGACATACGCAAGAAGAAGAACACAGACTTTGTCAAATAACTCCAACACTGACAACCATTGACATCAGAGTGTGTTAAAATCACACTTTCAGAATTGAAATCAACTCAGAAACATTTAACCGATAAACACTCCAATTTTTGCTGTGTACATATTTTTGACTTGCTGCCCCCAACCGACCCACAACAGGTCTCCAACCCACATTGGGTTCTTGACCCAGGCTCTGGGGTTTTTTTTAGCATATACACATATATGCTGCATAATAAAAAATAAGAAATTAATGGCAGATCTCTTTATTTGAACAAGGTCTATGATAGCAACTGAACCAATAAAGACATATTCTGAGTAATAAATAGGATTGAAGAATGAACCCCACCCACCCACCAGTTGTAGCACTTAAAGAACAGAATATAAAAGTACTTTATCATCTAAAAAAAAAAAATAGTGCTCCATATAATGTGCGTGTTGTATAACATTTTCAATGAACGTTACGTAGTTTGTGTATTCATCAAAGTCCATGTTACTTTGCAATCAAGGAAAATAGCATTAGATGTCGGTGGAACAGCACACTGTGACTTCATAGCATATGTCTTGCTTGACAGGTAATTACGGACAAACATTGTAATTTGGCCCGTTTTAAATGTGGTGTGTTCTGATCAGCCGAACTACATGTCAACAAATATGCTTTACCGCGTTTAGCATGGCTGGATGTGAAGTTTATATTCTAGTACTTTACTGCTTGTTGCCTGAGTACCTGTTAGTGGTAGTTAGCGTGTTGTGTAGCATCATATTTGCTTTCATGGCAGTGAGTAGGTGTACGTATGTAAAGCAACCGCTAGAAAGTGTCGGAAGCCTCACCAAGGAAGATGGCATCCAGGGTGACTAATAAGCTTAACATGAGCACGGCTGTGGTGAAAGAAGTCGTCAATGTTAAGAGAAATGCAGAAATTGTTCCCTAGGCTGATACTAATTCCTTCAAACCCCCCCGAAGCTTCAATCAGGCTGTGAACCGTCTTAATGTTAGGTATGGCTTCATAGCAGCTCTCAAACACAAAAGTACTCGACTTGTATGAACAACTGAATTTTAGTAGTACCGGTACTCTTTTTATTTTAGGCTAAAATAAAAACATATAGTTGTCCCGCGTTTATAGCGTTTAAACGGTTCCAGACCCTACTGTGATAAGGGAATTTTCGCAAAGTATGAGTCAATATTAATAAATAGAATGTTTTTGTAGTTAGAGGGTAGAAAACCTGTTTATCACTGTCAAAATGTGGTTTTAACCATGATTACAGCCCTGTAGAGATGAAATAACAACCCTTTAGTAGGGATGAGCGAGTGTACACCCCTATTTGTATCTGTTCCATTTAAATGATCTGTATCCGTAGCAGTACTTGGAATGGGCAGGGCATAAACCCTAAGTAGGTGTGGTTTAACTGGAAATGGATGGGGCTTAAATCAGTACATTATTTTAAGTCTGAAATTGACATGGATTGATCAGAATTTGCTGTATTTATTGTTAATTACTCATCTATATGTGTACTGTGTATGTGTGTAAGTGATGTGTAAGTGATGTGTTATTTAATTGTTTCTTAATGATCTGTTTGAAGTTGCTGATTCATGCAAACATCCAGTGATGGCAAACAGGGAAATAATCCGTCAGCCTTGTTCACTGTAGTTTTCTCTTAAGCACCACATTCAGTCCTATGAGCAAAGTTTTCCAACTGACTTTATACCACCAGCCAAATTAGAAGCAAGCAGATGAAAAAAGAAAAACACGGGCAGTGACCGATGCAACACGAGCCGTTTACAGCTCTGTCTTGTCAAATGCACTGGATACGTGACCAAACAAGCTTACCAAGTATTTAGATATGATCTGAGCTGAGGAAAACCTAAAAAAAACCCGTAAGGAGTGAAGGCAGTGACCAACACGACCGTTTTTGAACTCTGTCTTGTCAAATGCACTGCCTACTCCTGTCTCTGGTTGTAGGGAGTCTATCCAGGTAGGGGCGGTCGCTGTGTGTGACTGGCCAGTCACAGAGCGTGAAGAGTGAATACATAAGCAGTCACTCAATGAGGATTTTCCTTCATCATGATTATGGAGAATGACGAGCTGTACTCGTTTCATGCTCATACTTGACAAAAATGCATTATCCGTAACGGATGCTCGTCTAAAATGAGTATCCCTACCCTTTAGTCACCTTTGCACTCCTATTATTCTATGTGTAGACCACGTAGTGCAACTCCTTTGCGCAGGCTACAGGATCACTGCAGGGACACAAGAGACAGCTGCCACTTTAAGCAAAGCATACTACCAAGCTAACTAGTTAGCCTCCAATTTATTTATTGTAAACATAAGAAAGAGTTTCAAATGGAGTGGGAAAGGAGGACAAAGTAAGAAGCAAAAAAACTACCACTTCCACACGGAATGGGAGAAATTTGTTTTGACTATGGCATGTCAGACATGCCATGGCTGACTCCATGCAATGTTAAGGTAATGTCTCATCAATGTATGATGTAATACTACATATGACTTGTCTTTCAATATTTTTTTTACTAAATAAGCCAGAGTCAACCATGAAACAACCATCATTTACTCATTAATTAATTTTGAAAATAAAATTGTGAGAGGGAGATGTTCAACCTGTGAAGTGGCAAGGGACAACTTTATTGTTTTTTGCCAATATCATTCCCAAAGACATACACATAATTACAATAATAATGGATTGCAGTTATTGACCACCATGTTTTATATACTTGTGATCACAATACGGCACAGTTGTGATTATGTAATATAGAAACTTAGCTTATGTGGTTCCTCTTGAACCGCTGCCTCCTCATAGCTCACTGCTGTATTTTGGCAGCATAGCTGGAGTCTATTAGCTCTGTTGTTTTTTGCCCCACAGTATGCGTTTATATCAACATGTGACTGTCCCTTGACCATGTGGCTCCTCCAAAGTGTGGATTTATAAGCCACTTCACACTCCGCTCCTGTGTGGGAGGCAGGCTGCATTTAAAAATAGGCAGGTTTGTAGGTAGTGAGCACGCCGTGCTGCGTGAGGCACTTATGTATAAGAACACAATGAGATTTTATTGGCGTTCTCTTATGTCTATAAGTTGTGCCAATACGCAATCTAAACGATTGTCCTCATCTCAACAGTCATTTTGTTTAATTCACTTAAAGGTAAATGTTAAATTAGTATAGTCTCTCAGTGTACATTTGCAGGGGACATAAAGCTGCAGATCACAAAATGGTTGGATCTTGGCGCCTGCAAGTTTGTGTTTGTCAGAATGTCACCAATAATATAATGTTGCAGAAATATTCATTATACACCATGACTTTCTACAGCCTGTGTAATGTCTTTAATGTGAGTCTGACATCATTATTCTTGCTAATCGGACAATAATATACATAGAAATGTCATACAGGAGGCACTTGCAGTATCACTGCATCCTGAAGGTGTCAGGCGTGCGTGAGCTGGAAGGTGCTTGTCACTGCCATCCTTCAGGTTGTATTTTGAGTTGTATTTTGCTCATAGAGCCAACGCCACCAGCACGACCCTGACGAAGATCCACCTAAGTAGGGGTGGCCAAAGTACGGCCAGGGCGCCATTTGCGGACCATGGCTCATTTGTGTTTACATCACTGCAGAAATTACATAAAATTTAAAAAACAGCAAAAATGACAAGGGCTGAATATTTCAAACTCTATGGAAAATGCACATTTCGTCCACTTTGTGTAAAAAAAAAATCACCAAGCTCAGCGAAGGGCGCTCCGGAGCTGCCGGTTGCTAACCCCTGGTATAGTACATAAAAGGTTTGCAACTGAGGAATTTTATCATGAGCCTTGTGTTTTTTGTGTCCCACTACTGATCTTCCCATACGGACTGTTCCTGTGGAGCTTTTTTTTTTATGCTGATGTCTAGAGGAAAAACTAAGTTTTCTAGCTTTGAACATAAAAGATGGGATCAGAGCTGTTATTAATGAAAACAAGGACCCTCTCACCTATGAGACTGCCAAATGACCCATTCTCCGTTCTCCAGTCTCTCCTGTATTTCTATTTCATCTTTTGCAGTTCAGCCCACATTTTTGATCAGGATTCAATTCCCGTAGCCTATTTGACCCGTTTGCTCCAAACCACTAGGATTAACCCCATCTTGTAACCCTTACGGTGGTGCAGAAGTTAACCTGCCCACTTGGTGGCCCCTCTGCCCTCTCAGAGCTGTACTCTACATCGACACCATAATCTGGTTGCCTTGTCCTCGCTCTGTGGATTTTACATAACAGATGATACATTACATTTATAATTTACATTATGTTAAATTACCCATTTGTCTTGGTCTATTTTGTTCTTATGTTTTCGAGTTTTGAGTATATTTCCTTATGAAGAGATCAATCTGCTAGCCTTGCTCTAAGCTGCATCAGAAGCTTGTTAAGCCACTGCTTTCTCTTAATCACAACACAGATACCTGTTAATTACCAAACAAGTTCAAATGTTTTTGAGTCTTAGACTGGGATTTTAAATCGATGCCTTGCTTAGCTTGGGGTCGAGCAGTGTGTGTATGGTTAACCATTTCATGAAACAGTGCTGCTTCTGTCCACTCATACACGGAATAAGAGGAGGGAGGATAAAACAATGCGTGTTAATAGGCAGCTACGTGGACGACACTGTTTGGTATCGGGCCAGGGATAAAGACTGAACTTGTAAACTCACACAGGGGCTTCTCTATCCTCCCCCTCCTCCTTGCTATCTCACTATTGCCCTTCATGGTGTCATCAGTTAGCAGAGCTGGGCTCGATAGCATAGGCCCCTCTATGAGAGTAGATTAGACATCTCTCTAATTCTCATCCCCAGCAGAGTTCACGCAAAGGTAAGCCAGGAGTTTACATCCTGAAAGATACTGGTCTTTTCCGGTCTTTGTTCTTTTGGCTTGCAAGTGTGATGTCTAGGTAATATTTGTGTCATTGGGTGGGAATTCCATATCATTAAATACTAGGGCTGTCAAAAATAGCATGTCACTAATTTCTTTCATTAATTACATTAAATTATTTAGCATAATTAACGCATACGCATCATGGCAAGCCACGCCTCTCTGTGATGATGGCAGACACAGTGTAGTGTCCCCAAAGAGTCCCACAGAGTCTGACATTATTTTTTAACTTTATTCTTACCTGAACACATCAACACAACAGTACAATTCCAACACCACATATGTATCACCAACTTATAAACGCTTCTCTAGTCCGTTCAGCTTCTGAACAACACTTTGTCATTGTCACTAGACCGTAGACATAGATAGACACAGCATCGAATGGGTTTGTCCACTGCTGTGATATGGCAATGTCGCCGCCATATTGGATGTGTCAAGACTGCTCTGTAAAAGAATAAAAGTAAATGTACACTAGGTCCCCAACTTACAAACATCCGACATGCGAACTTTCTGAGATACGAACACAAGCCGACTGGTCTATTTTTTCATGTATTTTGCCTTTTAGTACTGTATTTATACTGCTACATCTTGACCAGTAGACGGCACTGTGATACTGCTAATGGGACCAACAGGTACAGGAAGCCGCTGGGTAGAGAAAGCTAAATGGAAACCTAAATTGTAGCTGTATGATACAACCCGGACAGAGCGTGTGATTAAAGTTTATGAAGAGTTAATAGGCCTGCTTAATTCTACACCACACACAGAACACTACCTCGCGGCGTCTGTATACATCTATGCACTAGACGACCTCGAGTTGCATTCAGGTACACTCTGAACATCACAACAATGTATTTATGATGTGTGTATGTGTGGTCTCAATAAAGAGAAAGTCAAGGAAAAACAATAAGTGGATATTCTTGTCACTCACTTTGTAACTCTTAATGCGGAAGTACAAATTAAGTAAAAGCCCAGAAAAAAAAACTCAAAAGGTGAATTAAGATTAAATGAAGTGGTGTCTTTGAACGCAGCCCCTCATTGCTCATAATAACACAGTTAATGTGATTCAAATGTTCTGCTACTCACAGTTCTGCTACTGTGAAACAAACTAGTGTTAGGTAAATAGATTTTCAGACATGTGTGGTATCTTTTAGCTTGATTTAAATTGTCATTTAATTGGGAGCTGTTAATACGTGCAAATATATAATCCTGTCCTGTCTTTTAGGTTTTTTCAGTAACATACAGTAAAAATGGTCATATTTCAGCCATAGTCGCAATTGGTGCATAATTGAGATTAATTAATTTGAAAACTGTGATTAATATGATTACAATTTTTAACCATTTGACAGCCCTATTAAATACACTAACATTGCGACTTGATTCAGTCATATGATTATAATGAATCATTGTGGCATATGTTTAACCTCTTTAGAAATATGCCTTAAAGAGATATTTCTGTAGTGATTACTACTTTTATCTACAGTAAAGAGTTGAAGTAACCAAAGGCAAGCTTTATAATGGGATAATGGTGTATCCCGAGGGTGATTAATATGCTTTATTTGGTGATCCTCATCCTGCATCTTCCTGCAGGTCATCATAACCTGCAGAGTTTATGTACGCTTAAACAAACCTTGCCCTGGAGGAGTGGGGTCTCATAGGATACAGTATGTTGTTTTTGATACGCAGTGTTCCCCCCCGAACCTTTAATGCAAGGCTGTTTTAGCAGCTATGAGAGAGGCGAAACTTAATGAGTTCACGTATGTGTCACCACGGTTGGAGATGCCCCTGTCAGTGAGCTTTGAGCCAGCTGGTATCTGGCGTGGTGTGGGACTGTACGGTGTGGTCCCAGGTTGCTGTTTAGCTGTGAGCCCAGCATTAACAGGGAGGTTAATCCCAAGAGGGTGCAGACTTCCATTTTTCCTGCCTCCAGTCTGTACCCAGGGCCTTTACATATCTCATATCCATGGCTAACACCTGGCCATCTAGATGAGATTATTATTAGAAAGTGCTGTAGATAATAGATCCCATGAAAAGACATTTGCAGTGAAAAAAGGAAAATAAATTGATTGCTGTAATACATGTTGATAAACAACAGCATATCATTAATATCAAAACACCTGTGTTATTCTGGCTCTTAGCATCATCATTAAAGCCGAGTAGAATTGTGTGGACTATCATCAAGATGTTTTTCATTATCATTCGTTCCCACATATATTTTTACAAAGTGCCTGCCCTCCGATATCCAGTCTCTTCGAATGTGCTCCATTAAAACATATTTTGATACAACATAGTTAGTTTGGGCCCTGTTAAATTATTTCAGATGGCAAAGCATGCATCTGTTTTTTCCCTGGAGTCTTTCACACATATCTGTGTGCAATTAATGTGGATTTTGACAGATGGAGAGGAAAAAAAATGTCTTCATAAGAGAGCAGGGTACATGCCACAATGTGTGAAGTACAAGCACGGAGGGATCCTCTCTTGCTATGTTTTCTGCCCATGCCAGATGGACCGGGCTAAATTCTTAACAGGTAGAAAGTCAACAATGAAATATGCCCAGAAAGCATGACAAAGTATGGTTAAAATCTTCTAAATCTGGCTTCAAGAAAAGTCTGTGCTATGAATGTGCTATCTCCATCCATGATAATGCTCATGAAATATGCTATAAACAGCTATTTCTTTGAATGATAATTTTAACCTGGAGTGATTTTTAATGCAAAGGGCATGTGTGTTATTTCTGAATGCATCAGGGCCTGACTTTAAAATTAGAGTAACTACATTATCACAGTGTCTTTGCCTGCGAGCATACCTGTATAAATGAGGATTACAACTCCTGAGAAGGCAACAGGTCATGCTTGGTAAGATGCCCGGGGGGGTCACTGATATAGAGTCACTGTTGACAGGCTGTGGAGGAGGCACCATTGTTGCTGGTGTGTCTGCGTGTTACCTGCAGGCACTATCGTTCTGACTACAGTATTATCCTATTATTAGGCTTAGTTGTTTACGCTTATTAAAGCTTGTCAGGTAGGCAGGGAATCCTTCTCAAAATGAGCATCTGAAGAAAAATACATGACTACTACTTAGATGTTCGCCTAGTACATTGGATTTGGATTAATTTTAGAGGCCTTTTAAGAATGTCTTGATAGGACAGAACAAACTGAAATAACTGGTTTATTTACATAAAAGCAATTGATTCTACGAAGTGACTAAGGTGGTAGTTTTTTTCAGCCTAAAGTACTATGCAATATGAAACAGCTGCGATTAATGTATCTGTGTTGTAGAGGAAGTGAACAACATAAAAAAAATCCTATCATATGGTCTGGCAGATTTTGGGCATACAACCAAAGATGACAAATGTGCTCTCGCAATAATTCAATCTGTTCTCATAATTCTGTAACTTTTAGGGGACAGACAGAATGAAAATGTTCTGTCAATTAAGCCGCCAAGTCAGCGTCCAATAAGTGTGATCAAGTGTCACTTTAGATGCTTCTTTTCTCACTTTATCTAATGACAGATTGAGGGGTATTAAGATACTGGATCAGTGGCAGGAAGTTAACTGTGATCATATGAACAAGAGGATTTGCTATCAGATTGTTTTAATTGATACCAGCTTGGGGGAATAAGGCACAACAAGCTTTGATGTATTTCTATTTTACAATTGAATGTATATTGTCTCGATCTCTGTGTGGAGCTTGCATGTTCTCCCCGTGCGTGCATGGGTTTTCTCCGGGTACTCCCACATTACAAAAACATGCATCTTAGGTTAATGTGAGTGTGAATGGTTGTCTGTCTATATGTGCCCTGCCATTGGCTGGAGACCAGTCCAGTCCAGTCCAGGGTGTACCCCGCCTCTCGCCCAAAGCCAGCTGGGATAGGCTCCAGCATGGACCCGCGACCCTAATGAGGATAAGCGGCATAGAAAAGGGATGGATGGATGGATTATTATTGTCTCATTTCTACATACAGTAGATTGTTATTTGTGTTGCCTTTTTATTCCCTTAAAAACAGATATTGTGTCAAAATATTTTCCAATTAACCTTTTAGCCTTTACACCTGGTGTTTTCGTATGATTCGTTTTTTGTCAAAACTTTTGCCTCTTTCTGTACATCTGGGGTCCCCGACCATCCGTTCAGTCCATTTCAGGCGCAATGATAAAAAAAAAAAACACATCGAATTTTCTGTTAATGCATATCAATTTTGGAAATATGGGCCAGTATTGTATTTAAAAAATGATATTGTTAGAAATTCCATAGTTTTTTGCATGTTAATGTTGTTTTGCTTCTTTTTGTTTTGGCGAGTGGCGACATGCCTACTTTGTTTGACGTCCTTGAACGTCCATAGTTGTGTGCGTGTGCTTTTCCCCACGCTGCACAGATAGACTACTATACCGTATTTTTCCCGTCTTTCCCGCAAATGCTGATACTATGTGGGAATGCAAAGGTAAGGTTTGATGACGTTATTGAGTGCTAATGTGCAAATTCGTTTGGTACGACAGAGTATTAGGGCCACATTAGGGCCACAAGGGAAAAAATCTGAGATTTCAAGAATAAAGTTGTACATTTCCGAGAATAAAGTCGTAAATTGGCACAAAAAAAGGCATAAATTTACAAGAAAAAAAGTCGGAATATTACTTTTGTCCAAGGCCAAAGGTCACATAAGTCTCCCCTTTTCATAGCTATCGTAGTTGTCGTAGTTTGGTGCACAAGCTGAGGTTAATTCATGCTAGCACACTGCCTGTTACCACACATATCAAACAGTGACATAATCTTCTGAAAAGCAAACTCCATGCTCGTACTGGTGGATGGAGGGTCTGTATTCATTTTGTGCTTTTAGTTTGATGTTGTTCCTGTCTTAGTTTTACACAATACATTAAAAAAATAAGATAAATTTGATTGTTATAATGTATCCAGACCGAAGGTAAAACCGTGAAACCTGACTTGTGACAAAACTATACATTACCCAACATGTGTTGTTTGCTAGGTTGTCCTATTTCATTATTTTTACAAGCAGACATATCATATATCGTTACTGTTATAAATATTTGTGATTTGGATAATCAGATGATAGCATTCACACTTTGACTAAATGGACCACCATAGTGGTTTTGACTGAACCAAATGTGTTTATTTCAAGTTTGAACACTTGTATGCAGTTGCAGTTGTCATGTTTCTCGTGTGCTCATTGCAGCAACAGTGAAGTGAAGTGCCTAATTTTGAGGGCTTGTTCATGCAATTGTGCAATTTTTAGTATTTTATTTTACTTTATACTCATCAGTTCCTTCATAAGCTCCTGTTGAAATGTTGTGTATTTATGATTAAAAAGATGACATATGTGCATTTGACTCCAGTAGATGAGACCAGTTCAGGAGCCCTGCTATCGTTAACTGGATTAAAGTACTCATTTAACATATTAGTAATAACATTAGGCTGTTCTTGTGTTTGCAGAGAAAGATGTATGTTCTGGTGATGGTTGATCCCGATGCCCCAAGCCGATCTAAACCAACATCCGCTAACTGGAGGCACTGGCTCGTCACAAACATTCAGGTACTGTTGCCCTATTTTAACCCTACTTCCTCATGTTTTAATCAAGGAAAAATGGGCAGTATGCATTTATTTACATTTGTTGTCATTCGTGCCGGGGCTGATCGCAGGGCTGAAAAATTATGAATGGCTTTTAGGCCCAACTTGATGAAAGGGGAATGCCAAGTTCAAAAATGGTAATTTTGGGTATCATGTATCTCGTGCAATAAACGCCTGTGACAAAAGTGTGGGAGTAAGTCTTTCTAAATGGCTGTGAAGTTTGCAAGGGCCTGTCAGCAGCAATTTCCCTCTGCTGCAAAGAGCCCGAGACGTGTCAATGCAGGCGTGTGAGACTGAGATTGAGGAAAGCAGCATGCGAGGCACACACTCGTTCTCCCATAGCGCTCCAGTACCTCAGCTCCCCCTCCAGTGGAGAGATCTTGGCAGAGTGTCCTCCCTTCATCTGTTCCCCCAGGCAGAGCTGCTCCCCCGATGATCCACACTTCTCCATATTTTACACCCCCAAAATGGGCACAGCTCCGATCCCCCTATTTCTCTTCATATTTCGCTCCTTTTTATACATTCGTTTTTGTGTCTTCACATTTTTGCATGCTGCCAAATGCATGTTGAGTTGTTGATTGCCTTAAATATTTGGAGGATATTTTTTTTGTTGTTGTTTAATCCCAGGAGAACCGGGAGATCAACTCCATAGATTAAGACTAGTGGTTTGAAAAGCAGACGCACAAAGACGCTTGCGCTGTGTTGCGCTGCTCCCGTTTCGTTTTCAGACAGCGTCGCTCTGCAGTAAATATATGCCGCACTGATTCAAAGATCCAAATGCAAAGCATCTAGGATATGTAATTTTGTAAGCCTTTATTGTTAAAAAAAATTAGTAATTCAGATTCAATAGTGTGCTGAGATGATTTAAAGAGCTACGTTTGAGCTTTATTTTTAAGTCCTTGCCTTATATAGAAAAAATGGCAAACAACTGATACTTTTTATAAAATCATAAGCATCACCTTTGCTTTGTAAAATAAAGACAACAAAAAGACTCTCTGGCATGCTTAACCATCTGTGTCTAAACAAATGTCTTCCAAGCGCCCAGACAGACTACTTACTACAATATATTCTCTCTAGCAATCCACTTCCATGTCACTTGTGTGGGTGGTGACCTGTGCTGCTCATGAAGGGGTTGGCCAGTTTGGCGGCATGCTTTCCTGATTGTGACCGGTATTTGGTCAGAAGGGTTAATGGGCCTTTTGAGCGATGCCAACCCATAGTGGGAGGTGTTTAATTGACCAGTGTGACTCTGTGACATCACACAACCTCGGCTTTTGTTTTTTCAACTGTCACTGGATTTCATTTCAATGCAGTTACTGACACATCTCAGGCAGAGACAGTCACAGTATTATGTAGAGATGTAATAAAACAGACTTTGTGTGAAAAGTAGTACACTGAAATTGGAAGACGTTATTGGCATCATGTTATGTCATTTTATACTCACTTTTTTCCACTAAATTGTCAGACTATTTGAATGATTTCAGCATTAATCCGCTGTTGTTTGGTAATAACAGGCTGGTGTGACGACTTCTCACCATGTGTTGTTAAGCATAATAGTTAAATAGTATGCATGTACCGATCGATCGGCACCGATTTCCTTCATTTTGGGGGATCGGCGATCGGCAGATCCTTACATATGAAACCAATCTTATCCACCAATCTTATGTACCTCCGCAAGGGTCAGTCAGCCAAAAGTCCCCTTCTGCTCTGCCAGACTGACAGCTAGCAATCGAACTACTACAAGGAAAATTATGGAAATTCATGGCCTTGGACGACCATCCTTTTTCGGTCATTGTGCATTTTATTTTTGGTAAGAGGCTCAAAACTGGTCTGCAGTGTAGCCTGTTGTGTAAGTTTTGTTTGTTTTTAAAATGTCAAAAATAAAAGAGCAAAAGAACTAGTGCCTATTGTGCAAAACTAGGATTCAGAAAACCAAGACAAATGAGGTGAGCTCAACCAATCCAAGCAAGAGCGTATAGGCTTCATTGGTTGCACAAAGGCCAAGCCAGGATGAGTAGACACTGATTAATCAAGCCAGGTGAAGCTGGATCTTCACCATTCACCATGGCAACGACAGCGGCGTACTTTTCCCGGACGGAAGCAGAAGTCCTCATAGAGGCTTACAATTAGGCAAAAGAGCAAATAAAAAGAAAAGGCAACACCACCACAGTCATATAAAAAAGAGAGCAAACATATTGCAGAGACGATTTACAATACTTTGTGCGTAAGTAGTACACAAATACACACTCAATGCTCTGCTGAAACCGTCATAATTACAATCCAAATAGTTAGTTAATATTATGTTTGTTGCTTGTTTGACAAATCAAGAACAGCGGTGTACACTAGTATATTAGCATATCACCATTACTCGTTCGTAGCTTCAACAGCATGTAAACTTCCGGTTTCCCCTCCAGCACTACGGCTTCTGGGTAATGTACTACATATCCATAACCAACACAATTAACATCTCTGAAAACGTAGTCACACTGTGATTATGAATCAACTGAAATTGTAGGTGAAGTTGACCTCAGATGTGAATGAAATTGTGGAAATATAACTCCATCAGACTGTATAATTCCTTTATCTTGTAGATGTGTATTTGTATTTATATGGGATTTGTATTTTATATGTACTATGTGTAAATTATCTCATAAATGATCTAATGATTGCAACATCATCTAGGATGATTGAAATGATTGATGACAAAGGTTGAAATAATGATAGTGGGTTTAGTTGAATGTGATAGCAATTTGTAATGGACAGTGGAATAATCATTGGTTTCCATTTATGGTGACTACTGGCTGAGATAAGGGATGAGATTAAATAGATGAATGGTCTGGAGCAGTCTAACTCCACAGAATAAATCTCAATGGTAATTTATGTTAGATAAATTGAGCCAGGATAACCAAGATATCCAGGCTTAATCCCTTATCCTAGCTTTGTGCAATAGGCCCTGATATAATTTAGAAGTTTGGACAGCAATTTTCTTGGGCTTGTCAGTTACATATACCTCATGTGCCGCTAAAACAACAAGTTTGTATTGTTCAGTGTTTTTCAACAAAATAAGATGGGAACATTGAAGGTGGATGCTTTTTTTTTTAAATGGTATCGGCCAAAATCAGAATCGGCAGGTCAGGCTTTTTAAAGATCGGTGATCAGCCAGAAAATTTAAATTGGTGCACTGCTATTAAATAGAAACAGTTTTTAAACTTTAAACTGATCATGTGTTTTGATCGTCACTAGCCTACTTATAGACACTGCTTCAGCCATACTCCTTTATTATGCTGTATATACAAATCTTATTTCCTCAAACAGAGATGATTCCCTTAATAAATTGTGTGTCCCAATTAAGACAACTATCTAAGTTCATAGACACTGAAGTGCCAATCATTCCTGTGTGAACCCATTGGATCTTGCACCAAGCTCCACCAAGAATACAATGACCTGGATGAATGAGAATATTCACAGGCATATTCATAGACGCTATTGTTCAAACACAAACATAAGAATTAACTGCGGAGCTCATTCCCCTTTGCAATATTGAAAACATGTCATAAGGCGTAAAGGATGATTTTCTTTCAGTCCAATTCGTTTTACAGGACTACAGTATATGTATGTATATATGTATATATGTAATACGTATATATTATTGTAATGATGGAACATTTATTTACTTTTGAATAATTTGAAAAATCTGTATATCATATTGTTTATTATTATACTAAAACTGTGTTAGGCTTCCCCCTGTCATGTGGTAACTGAGTAAATAAACCCATCCGGACACGCTATGAGGGAATGCATTAGTCCAAGGTCATATAGGCTTTCAGTTTGTATACTGTAGATGTTGCCATAATTAATTGGTACTCTTTATCCATAGCTGCAGTTACGAAGAGTAAAGATTTTCTTAATTCAGCGTGGTGTGAATTCAGGTCAGGCTGGACTGAAAAACTGGCCTCATTAGAGAGGCAGTGGTAGCAGAACAAGGACACCTGATGTACCTTTGTAGTGCATGTACTGCTCACCTTGATTTCTGCTACCATGGGTAGTTCCCTCTTCACTTATCAAAGTGTGATGAGTATTTCCTTGCTGTTTGTCATGACCCTGCCGAAGCAATAAGTTGTTGCTTGAGTTTTCTCAAGTTGAATGAATTATGAAGTCAATAGATAATGTAGGGGTAATGTTCCATCGAAGGAACAGTAAGATGTTTCTCAACGTAAAGAAAGTAGATTTGAAGACAATTCATTTCGAGATGCTGGTTGACTTCTAATTTAACCTCTAATAAAGTTTTTCGCTAGTGGAAGTTGAACGATGTTCCAGTGTCAAAACTGTTGCCATCATAAAAGCTTTTTTAACTGTCCAGTCAGATTGAAAGGAAAACTGCTCTTTTTTTTTTAATTTAGCCCATCATCCACAATAATGGGAGACAAAAAACACATCCTTCTCTTTTCTGTGTTCTAGATAGCCACCTCATGCTGGCACTTTTTCACTAACAATGGGCCTCATTCACGAAACGTTCTTACGCACAAATGTGTTCTTAAAGCTTTCTTACGAAGATTTTTGGCATTCACGAAACGTGTTCTTAACACACAGTTCTTAGATCTAAGAACAAATTCTACGAACGCTCAGGAGGACTCTTACGCACAAGCAAAGCTTGCACTTTCAATGCGCAGTCGCACTCATGATGGATTTTGCAACCTGATCCCAAAAAATGTAGTGCAAATAAAATATCCCAACAATTATTTATCATCAAAACAACTAAAATATACTTTATGGATAAATATATATTCAAATCCCAATTCATCAAAAAAAAAAAAGTAGCTGGCTGGACGTGCGCTGCGCAGAGAGAGAATGTATAGGGACCATGGAGATTTATTTGCTGAAAGCGACGAATATTTGATGTCCTGCTTCAGGCTTCAGGCTTCCCTCTCTGTTCTTGCAGGTGTGCAGGATAATCAGAATAACATCGTAATGAAACGTGGTGTGTCTATTGCGCACTAGCACCCCCAGATAACGACATGTGCCCCCAGCCACGTCTTGAGCCAGAGCACGGGGCTGCTGTATTAATTAGGCAGCGTCTAATCAAATGTAACCACAGAAAAAATAAATTGTCACACACAAACTATGTATTTTTACTTTATTTTTCCATCATGATTCTGTAAATATTTTCTAGAGTTTCCGAAATGGTTTGGTTTCTGATTGATGGCCCACCTCCCGTTTCCTCCAGATCAGTCTAATCTTTTTTTTTTGTCTATTTTAAGTCAAAACACTTCTTTTTAACCTCTGCAGTGGTGTGTTTCTCCGTGGAAACGGCATTTATGTTTCCTGCAATGGTGCTCTATGCCGACTCTTTTTGGATGGCCTGATGACCGGTGGATACACTTGAAAATAAGGTCGTCTTGTGTTCGGTCACTCCTTGTAAAAGCACCTCTATTTCAGTAGAATTGAAGTTTTTCTTTCGTTTGTTGTCCAGCTGCTCCTCAGTCTTGCCCTTGCACGTTGCCATCTCCGTCTCCAGCTGCCTGTTGCGCACGGCACATTTTTTACCTTATATAGGAAATAATAGGCGGTGACCTATGCAAATTAGGCCTTACATGCACGTGCATCGCAGTTGGCATTCATCAACCTAAGAACACCGGTGCAAACGATTATCCCTACTTAAGAACGTGTCGTGAATGTGGCGCAGTTTCCAACCCACGCCTTCTTAAGTACACTTCTTAAGAAGACTTTTAAGAAGATGTTCGTGAATGAGGCCCAATGCCGGTAATGTGGATTCACCTATTTCACCTATAAAGCCCTCTAAAAAAAAACATCCAAAAACCTCCAACAACGCTCTATTTACATGCCGTGACCTGCATATTAACCAAGCTATAGTGACATTGTTATTGTAAAGACTAACATAGAGGAACTACTTTTCTGGCATAGTGACAAAGCCCCTTACTCACAGAACCTCAGGCCACTGCTGAGAGGTAACGCTAGCTACTGTAGTTGATGTTGCTGGTGCTGTATCACTTTTGAGTTTGTAAAAGTTAATGGTAAGTTATAAAGATAAGGTTCTGGATCCCTATTTGCCCCAAAGTAGTCATCTTTGTCGGCTCTCACCCAGTCTGCCGTGGTTATTAGCAGCAAAGACAGAATGCTCTCTATGCTGTTTTTGTTGACGGAAATAGCGTAAGTTGCCATGCGCTCTGTGAAATCAATGCACCCAGGAAAGAATTTTATTCTGTTTTCACGCTGTTCTTAACAGCCCTTGTTGAGGCTCACCCTTCTTTGGAATAGAAAAAGAAAAAGCAAAACTCACACGGTATTTTGATGCTCGCGCAACTATTTTGCAAAGTATGGTGACTTCTCATGCAATACGCTGATGGCATCAACCTGACCTTAAAAGTTTCTTTGTATCAGCTTGTAGCATTTCTTCAATTGCATAATATTCTGTGTTTGCATATGTCACTCCATGCATGTTCAGACAAACGGTACTAGTCAAAGTCTGACCGGTACTGATTGTTGATATCTAGTGAGATTATGATCTTAATGTTTACATACAATTTGTTTCATTTAACTATCATTTGAATGTTCTCCCGTTACTAATCTGAAATAATCATAGCAGCCTAGCTGGTGAACGTGTAACTTAGAGTGGGGAATACACAGTTTGATATCAATTTATGGTCAATTACTAAAATAAGCATCAGCAGATTGTTGTCTTACTCTCTTAAGTTAAAATCCAGATGGTGAGCCTCTTCCCCCTCTCTCTGCCCTCCCAGAGTCTTAAATCAATGCAGATGTTCCAGTATGGTCTCGCAGCAATAATTACTCTAACAAGTAAATCATTAGTTTCTGAAAGAAGCAGCTTATAAACACAGCAGTGGGTGTTGCTTTTACTTTGTTAAGACTTACTGTCTCGTGATCATTTCAATGGATTGTGAGTCAAAATGATGCAATATGAACTGTGGTTCACTTAATGCTCTTTCCCTGCTGTAAGGTGTTCATTATCGCTGTAAAATCCTATTTAAGGAGGATGTACAGCCTGAGGTTTTCATGGATCTGAAGTTAGCATTAGGATAATTACTAGAATTTATGTGGGCTTTTTCCCCCTTTATTTGTTTTGGGGGTTATAAAATAATTCCTTGAAAAATCATTAGTGCACACACACACGCGCACACACAGATGTATATTATATATGTACGAGGCTGTAACGTTTTCTGTCTCTCTCTGGCTAATTGAAGACAGTTGGACAGTTTCAACCCCAAGCATGCTGTGCTCATTAATACAGTGCATGAGGGATATGCATGCTTTAACATGCATCTCTCTTGTATCAGCTCCCAAGGGAACGGCAGAGCCTGTGTTCTGCTGCTGGTCAGGCAAACAGAGAAGTATTGTGATTGTCTCAGACCAGCTGGCTTGGTGTTTGTGAATTCTGAGGCCTGCAGAGATCATCTGCTCCACACCTCAAGATGTCCTTAAAATGCAAACTATTAGGCGTGTAACTTATTATTGAATTTTATTCAGTGTGTTTTTCAATGTGAAGCAAACACACAACAGCTTTTGTAACTTAGTCCAACAAATTATTTTCATGTATATTCAGTGTTTTGGTGAGACAATGACTGTAGGTTTTAAATGGCAAAGAAAACAAGTCATATCAATCTGTTACTTGAGCAAATTATTTATCAGTTTGCTATGGTAGACTTATTGGTAACATTAAAACAAAAGGGGGCCTGGGCAAATATCTATGCCTAGACAGTGTATCATATTGAGATGTTTCACAGAGAAAACCAAAGATATTGATACACTATCTCACACATTTCTCAAGGAACAATACTATAGAGATGAAACTTGGATATACCTTACAGTAGAGTAGTGAGTATACAGCTTGCAAAGCGGTATAGATTTACTGTCTTCTGAGAATAACTCAACAGACATTATTGTCTAAATAGCTGGCAACACCAGTGAGTACACCTCATAGTGAACATGTTTAAATTATGTCTAAAGTGTCAATATTTAGTGTCATCACTATTGTTATCTCACACTGCCTTGATCCTCTTGGGTTCCACTCCTCCATGACGACATTACTGGTGGAGCTGGTGGATGTTAGACACCTTGCGCTTCTCCAGCTTCCTCAGCAAGGCGCTTGTCTTCTTGGAGGTGTGGTTGGGCTTGTTATCATTTTGGAAAACTGCCATAGGGTCCAGTTTTCCAGTGGAGGAGATCATGCTCTGCTTCAAAATGTCACAGTGCATGTTGGAATTCATGTTTTTTTACTCAGTGAACTGCAGCTCCCCATGCCGGCAACCCTCATGCAGCCCCAGACCATGATGCTACCACCACCAAGACACAATTACCTTGCTACTCACTTCTTGATAGCTGTTTAGACAATAACGGCTGTAGGTTGAGCAGGGCAGTATGAGTGTGTACCCTTAAACATGCTACCCAAATTACACTTTCACCCCAAAAAATACCACCACCAACAGGCATATGTTACCACTTGTGGTTTCAGCGAACAGATTGTACAAAAAATGGCTGTATTCTTCACAATTCCGAGTTAAACTGAATGAGACTTGTGGTTCGGCCCCAAAAGGGGGAGTGGCATTGATGGCTGTCACTCATTCACGGCTCATGCACATACACATACACAGGATCTCAGGCAATTCGCAGTCATGGCTGAGCAGGAAGACGACAGAACAGTATGTTCGAATGCTAGTACCCCATTGCAATACCTGTCCATGACAGACACCACCTTTAATGTCCATTTCAAAGTTCCGTTTTGCAGATATTAAACTAAGACTTACTTCTGATGATAGCATACAGTATAATGAAGTATCAATGTATAGTTCTACAACAGTCTTTATTTGGGCAAACCTTTGCATCTATGCAATGCTACAAATGAACATAAATAATAGCATTGTTCTTTACCTTGTAATTATCTGAGTTTCTTTTTGACAGACAGCAGCCCCCATATGGTAGCCAAAAACAATTTCCAGAAGGCCAGGGAAACCATGGCTTCACTGTGAGAACAAAGAACCACTGGTATTATTCATAATTAAACTCTTATTGTGCAGTCTGCAGGATATTTCCATTTTTTTGTGCCTCTCTTCTGCTTATTCTCGTTTCCCCTCACGGTACTTTGCACCTCGTGCTGGGAACATCTGTCGGGCGTCAGAGTGGTGCCTGGCTGTGTAGATTGGTGCAGGTAGAGGAACACATTGGAGCCCGGCTAATGATGAGAGTGTCTGCCCTCTCTCTTCGAGCAGACGCAAGCTGCTGCTTCACGCTCGCTCACGCTACTCTTACGCCCAGGGAAACAGATTTCCAAACATATGCACTGTTTTTAATCCAGTTGAGCACTTCATTTTTTTCAGCAAACACAAATAACCTTACGGGACATCCATATATTATGACAAGGGGGTGGACGCAAAGGAATTGAACAATTTTCTTTTTATAATGTGTTTTTTTTTCTGCCCTCCCCATAAAGTTGCTAAACATGCTCATAATCAGGATGAACTGTTAGCTTGTTTGTGGTTTCATAAAGTTTTATTCTACACAAAGGAGCAACTTTAAACTCCACTGGATACACCGTTCTTTTGTCGTTCTTTTAAGCTCAAATGGATATGTATGTGCTTTGTGTTGTCTGTTATGCAGTCGGAATGAGTCTTGCTTGATAGTGTATATAATATATACAGTAACAATGAACCTAGCCTATGTTTACATGACTAATTGTGGCTAAGTTCTAGAATATGGAAATTGAATGAATCCCCTCCAGGGTCCAACTGTTGCTGGAAAGAAAAAATTCCAAAAAAGTGCAGTTTTCCTTTAAGTGTAGTAACACATACTGGTGAGGGTACTAGTTTGTGGTTGAGGGTCCTCTTCAGTCAAAAATGGATGGTACCCATATTATTATTGTACAGCTTTTGTTGACTTACCCATGTTGTGCTGAGCAGCCAGGACAGACGTGTTGACAACGTTTAGAGCAGTGCATCCCGGGCGGCATTTTATTGGCCTGTAGAACATTCTAAATCATTTAATTTAACAAGAAAACTAAAAAAAACAGCAAAAATTGAAAAATCTGCAGCAATTTTACAAAAAAATGAAGTCAAAATACTTAGAGAAAAAAGTTGTAATTAATGAGAAAAACTACCAATATTATGAGGAAAAATGTCATTTTTGTGGTATAAAGTTGAAATAGTAAAGAAAAAAACTTTATGAGTCATAATATTATGAGAAACAACACAGCGAATAAAGTTGTAATTTTAATTGTAAAATCTGTTATGAGAATAAAGTCAAAAATATTATGGGATAAAGTCACAATTACGAGAAGAAAACTTACAAGATAATAAGTTTCAATAGTTGGGAAATAAAATTGAATTTGAAAACAACAGAAGTATTTTTACGAGAATAAAGTGGTATTCTTTTGAGTCACTTTTAATGAGGAAACACGCAATATTACGAAGAAAAATTACATTTTATTTGCATAGATTTTAAATGTCATTTTTTAAAAGTCGTAATCTTATGAGAAACACAACTAAATAAATCTATATTAAATAAACATTACGAAAAGAACATTTATGAAGGTTATTTAAGAAGAAAGTTGAGATATTTGTAGATATATTGTAGATATTTGGAGGAGGGGCACAATAGCGAGTGTCTGGTGGCCGGGCCCCATGGGTGTTTACCTGGAATGACTGGTAGAGTCCCCTGTCAGAAGGAGTTTAAGGAGGAATTCTGTGGTGAGCATTCTGGGATTATGGGGTATCACACCAACTAATTCAGGCTGTTTGTTCCCTGTATGACCAGTGTCAGAGTTTGATTCGCATTGCGGGCAATAAGTCAGACATGTTTCCAGGGAGGGTTGGACTCCAACAGTGCTGCCCTTTGTCACGATTCTGTTCATTATTTTTATGAACAGAATTTCTAGGCGCAGCCAGGGCGTTGAGGGGTTCCCGTTTCGTGGCTACAGGATTGAGTCTCTGCTTTTTGCAGATGATGTGGTCCTGCTGGCTTCATCGAGCCGTGAACTTCAACTCTCACTGGATTGGTTCGCAGCCGAGTGTGAAGCGGCCAGGATGACAATCAGCACCTCCCAGTCCGAGTCCATGGTTCTCACCCGGAAAAGGGTGGCATGCCATCTCCGGGTTGGGGAAGAGATCCTGCCCCAAGTGGAGGAGTTTAGGTACCTTGGGGGTCTTGTTCACGAGTGAGGAAAGATGGAACACGAGATCGACAGGCGAATTTGTGCGGCATCTGCAGTGATGTGGACTCTACATCGGTCTGTTGTGGTGAAGAGAGAGCTAAACCGAAAGGCAAAGCTCTCAATTTACCGGCCGAGCTACGTTCCTACCCTCACCTATGGTCATGCGCTTTGGGTAGTGACCAAAAGGACAAGATCGCAGGTACAAGCGACCGAAATGAGTTTTCTCCGTAGGGTGGCTGGGCTCTCCCTTAGAGATAACGTGAGAAGTACTGTCATCCGGGAGAAGCTCGGAGTAGAACGGCTGCTCCTCCGCATCGAGAGAAGTCAGATGAGGTAGCTTGGGCATCTGGTCAGGATGCCTCCTGGATGCCTGGGGAGGTGTTCAGGCCACGTCCGACCGATAGAAGGCCTCGGGGAAGACCCAGGACTTGTTGGACAGTATGTGGCCCTCAGTGAAAAAAGTCTGACAATCCCGTTTTAGAGCATATGTCGCAAGAATGGTCATCTTTACACTTGTCCTCTTTGCTTGTATATGTCTGTGGTGCATCACAAAAAGACAAATACAAAGCAAGACACACAATGTACTGTAGGTCATCCCTTTAATACTTACTGAGCTGACGTCTCGCATGTCACCACACATGATGGTTCAACCTCAGGTTTTGTTTAGACATATTTTCCTCACAAACTTTGTTTGGCTTCCAAATTGTATGACCTCAAGGTTCAACTGTACCGCCCCTGATATACATAAACAATAGTGCTTAACATAGAAGCCCAGCTGGAGGTGCTTAACATTTTGGAGCGATGTTCATCCTATTGTCAGCTGCAGCCAAACAAAATAACAGAGGTGGTACTACATGAATTTCAGCTTTTGGAAGTCATTCTCTAACAGAACCTCTTCAGACCCTCCCTCAAAGCCCTAACCCTGGTTAGGACAATGCTCATGGTTAGGGCCATTGTAAAGTCAACTGTATTCTTTTATTGTGTCGAGCATGCGACCTGGGGCTGATCTGCACCACCTATGATGGTCCCTTTTTAAACACTATCAACCATCCTTTTAAGCGTGCAGCTTAATAACAAACACCTTCCTCTCTAGTGTGGGCTGATGGTCTCACTGTTCTCCACCACCTAAAGGGAGAATTACATAAGAATCCTCCGCTCAATTGTCAGTGCCATCCTCTATCCACACACACTGTACACATAGCTGATAACCTATGAAGCTTCTTGGCATTTCTATAACAACTAACCTCTGCATAAAAAGCGAGCAATGATCTCCTTTGTCAGAATCTGTAGAGCATGTTTGGGAAGTGAGGGAGAAATTGTTCCAAAATGATAGTGTTGCCCATACTTGTCGATGTGAAGCAATGACATGCGGTCAGGGGAGAGGCAGAGCCCCAGCTGTCATGCAAAAAAACAAAAAAACAAATAATATAAAATAAATAATACTGGTCCTTGGAACTATATTAGAGTTGTATTTTCTGTATGATTCCTATCGTTTAAAACATTTTCTTAAGTAAAAAAAGCAGAATTTGCACATTTCCAGATTAAACACAGGGCAGAAACCAGAGATGAGTGTGCCGTGAGCCCTTTCTCTCAGCGTAGTATGTGAGCTGAGCCTACCATCTGAGTGCATTGAGTCGGATGACGCATGCCAGTTTGCCATGCCAGCCCATGTAATGTCTTTAATATAAGTGTGGCATCATTATTCTTGCTAATTGGACAATAATACAGACAAATGTCATACACTGAGGCTTTACAGTACTCCACCTCACCTTGAAGGGGCAGGGGCGTGCGTGAGCTAGAAGGTGCTTGTTGCTGCCATCATTCTGGGGAGAGAAAAAGCCAACACCAGCAGGGGTTTTTTTTCAACTTTAATGAAACACACAAACGCAGTCCAGCATCAATTAGTGATGGTAAACTTGATTTCCTTTACTGACTGGAGTTTCACTCAAGTAAGCAAACGCCTCATTGAGATGGGCAGCAATACGTTCAGAGGGTAGATCTGCTCCTTAAAAAAATGCAAGAAAATGGACCAAACTTCTTGATAAAGTGCCTTTCTATTAAGTTTTTGGAGGCTGGTTTCACCGTCAGACTCCACAGTATTATGCTACAAAGTCAACAAATTCTGTTTGTAAAATGATGTATAATGGCCAAATACAAGCAAATGTATTATTGCAGCCTTAACTGTGAAAATCCTCTGAGATCTTATTTGTGCTGTACAACAGGAATGAACATGAATTAAGCTTCTTCCCCGTTCTCTCTTGCCACGTCCAACGAGAAACTCGGAACATGCGCAACAAGTTCACCTACCCGACTCACTAAACCCGTGAGCCCAGCCCAACTCACTCATCCCCTGAGCCCACATCAGGTTCACGATTCACTTATTGGCACCCTCATGCTGGCTGAGTCTCTCGGGTCTAGGTTGGCGAGTGACCGGGTTCTTTGAGTGCTCGGCTCGGCCAGGAACAGGAAGTGGAAAGGAGAGTTGATTTCAGGCAAGAAGCAGATCTGTTGCTTTTTCTATGGGGTTAATACATTTATAGAAATGCTGTTAGAGTTGCACAATTAATGCCACGTTACCTGGTTTCCTTTTTAAATTAGCTAGCAGCAGCAGAGAAAGTGAACGAGTTAACAGAGACGGGTCCCGGTTCAGTAAAAAAATCGCGAGTTTTGAACGACATCTGTGTCAGCAAGGGTCAGCACTCGGCAACAAGTCAAATAAAGATATTTTTATTCTCTGTTAAATGGATGAATCTGACTGCCAAGACTGTCAGACTGGACTTTCAAACTAAACAGAAGGTGATCAGACTTTTACACAAAGTAGCAGAGCTTTTCCCGGAGAACATGGAGTTTGCATACAAATGAAGGTAAGACCACAAATGGTTTTCTGTTTTATAAGAAATAAATAACTAAATGGGACGAAGAAGTATTTGTATAAAAAAAAAATAATTAACACAAGTTAATTATTCTCTTCTCTTCTTTGGTATCCTAAAGAGCAACCTGCATTCATATAAATAAAATTTTAAAAAAGTCCATGCCTCTGCAGCCATCAACCTCACCTCACCTCAGTGTTGTGAAGCTACCTTCAAGTGTCTATGCTGGATATACAGTATCTAGAAAACAAGGACAACCTTGAAAGCCCTCTTGGAACGGTTCTGTCACACTATATATAATTTTTTAGAGAACAGATTGGACCCTCTCCATGCACATGCAGTTAAAAGCCGGTGGCTCGGCATATATAAAGACACTTCTCTTAATATGAGCCCCCTTTCTTCACACCCACAACCATTGTGCATAAAATCCTGTTTTTCCTGAAAAGATTTCCAGTCGCAGCCACACAGACAATGTTCCCCCTCACAAGCTGTCGTCTTTGTCATCCCCCCCCCCCCCCCTTTTTTTTTTTTCCTCCTCAAGTCAAAGCAGTGCATCTTTGGCAGTCGGCCCCATAAAGGATTTGGTTTGTTTCAGGGTATGAGGTGGAGTACTTGTTTGTCAATCTCTATTTACCTTTCCTCCTATAAGTCGGTCATTGTTGTTTTGGGGTTTTTTGACTGACATGGATGGAGAAAAAAAAGCAGGCACGGTAATCAGAGGGGAGTGAGAGGGGCGTTTAAAACCACAAATGTCACAGTTAGTGGGGGGTCACCGAGGCCGTGGCTTTGCAAACGACTTCCACTTAGTGGTGTCTCTTGAAGGGGAGTGAGGCATGCTGATAAAAACAACTCACTAATAATTATGCTCTCCTAAAATAGCCGTTATTTAAGTATATAGTATGCTTGCCAGTTAATTGTACACAAAAACAAAGACTTGACAATGGACCTCCCGTAGCCAGTGTAGTTTTTTTGTATTTTGGCATTATAATTAAATATGACAGCTATGAATACAAAAGTTGGCAGATATTATGGCGGCTTGTCTTAGTCTCAACTCTTTGTATTTCACAAGTTATCTTTTGTTTATACATAGAACAAGTATATACTAAAAGTAAAGGTGAACATAATAAATTGATATATTGATTGCCTTAAATTTGATCAGCCTATCCTTATGTTATGCTGTGTAATCGTTACGGTGTAAAACAATAGAAGGCATAAATAATTTCACTGTTCAACAGCATCCAGCAGATCACACGAGTAATTCAGGTCTGACTGGTTTGCTGCTAAACAAGCTGCAAAATAACTCCAAACTGGAAGTCAGAATGTAATGATGATTGTGCTAAATGAAGACAGCGTAAAGTTGCAGGATCTTAAACTACAAAATGGCAGTTTGTTGTGA
Organism: Dunckerocampus dactyliophorus; assembly: GCF_027744805.1. NCBI lineage: Eukaryota > Metazoa > Chordata > Actinopteri > Syngnathiformes > Syngnathidae > Dunckerocampus > Dunckerocampus dactyliophorus. The sequence goes on along the minus strand of NC_072822.1, from coordinate 11,466,133 downwards.
ATTTTGCAATACCTACCATAGTAAACAAGTAAATGGAGTGAGGTTCTTTAGCATCTGCAAACCCAGCATTTCTGCATTCTGATATTTCTGCATGAGATATTCTCTAATAACACAGATTCATGATCGCATAAATATCCTATAGAACTGCTGATCATTTTTGAGATTTATCAAATAGGTCTGATTTGAATGCTGAATTCATTGTGACAAATTTTGTCATTTATATAGGCTATTTATTCATTGTGGCAAAGCACTTGCAATTTAATGGCAGGGATTTTTACAGTTTATGTTTGTGTTAGTAGTATAGATAAATAATTAGTGTACTACTGCATTTTTTTTTCCTGTGGATTTGTTCAACTTATTGATATGCTGTTGGACTAACAATCATACATCTACTGAGACCTCTGATCTGTGCTATTGACCATTATCATAGCCAAGAGGTTTACTGGAGTGTGGTGTTGGGATGCTACAGTTGGTAGAAAAAGAAACCTGTTTACGTTCCAGGGTGATGTATAGTTCATTTCGCTCGGCAGCGCAGTCATATTCCGGCGCACTGTATAGATTTCTTTCAGCTGACGAATTAAAAAGACAGCAGTGTGTGTGTGGTGTGCCTTCCAGCAACGCGATTTGCCTGCGAGTTCATGATATGGGTTGAGAGGGGAGTTCCTTTGGGGGGGGATTAAATAGCTCTCTCTTTCTCTTCCCTTCCCTCCTCCCATGCCCTCCTCCATCTTTATAGTACACAAACAGCTTGCAGGTCTGTACGCTACTCTTACTGCATGTTTGCCATAGTGCTGCTCACAGGTAACAGTAAGCCAAGGTCAAAGGTTAAGAGGGATTGTGGGGCTCGGATTCTTGTGCGCTTCTCTGGCAAACATTATGCACACAGGCGAGGGAAGCAGCACCCTTAGTATCCCTGGGAGAAAGAGAGAGCAGGTTTGCTTGGAAAAGATGGGTCTCAAAAAGAAATGAGCCAGGACAGGTATACAGTAGGAGGTGAGGACAGTCTTCCTGATTTTGCACTTTATGTAATACTAGTGGAGCAAGACATCCTGACAGAATTTCAATTGAACACAATGGGAGCAGGTCCAATTGTAGCAGAAGTATCAACTGAAATGTCTTTACTTGCCATTTAAAAATAATTACTTACTTTTTCAGAATCAAAAGGTAAAAAATACAGTCATGGAAAAAATGATTAGACCACCCTTGTTTCTTCAGTTTATTGACCCTTTTTAATGCCTGCTACAACTAAAGGTACATTTGTTTGGACAAATATAATGATGATAACAAATATAGCTCATAAGAGTTTAATTTAAGAGCTGATATCTAGCAACTTCCATGGTTTTCTTGATAATAACCAAAATCACTTACGTTCTTACAATTAACAATTGTAAGAACGTAAACAAAAAACAATTAACTCTTATGAGCTATTTTTGTTGTCATTGTTGTATTTGTCCAAACAAAGGTACCTTTAGTTGTATCAAGCATTAAAATGAACAAGAAACTGAAGAAACAAGGGTGGTCTAATTATTTTATCCGTGACTGTAAGTGTTTGGAATTAGAGACAGTATAGTAAAAGTATTCCAATACTTTGGTCCATATATATTATATACAGTATATGGACCAAATATGGACCAAAGTATTGGAACACCTGGCCTGACATCTATAACATTGGAAAATTGACATTTGTGAGGTCAGAAGTGATTGGCTTCTGAAGGGTTCACAACTTTTTCCCCAGCATGCTTTTAAGGAACCTGCTTTGTGCATTGTGGCAGGAAAGACTCCTTCCCCAAACTGTTCCCACAAAGTTGGATGCAAACAACATGTCATGCTAAGATCAATAATTAAGATTCTCTGGGAACTGGGTTTATTTAACCTACGTTCAATTGAATTCTTGTGTATGAGATGTCTCCTAATATGTGTGTACATATTGTGTTCATTGTGGGGGTGTTGCTGTTTCTTTGTTTTTTTCTTTACAAATGATCTATATTCCACTGAAGCCATAGTCAGCATCTGCCTTTGCGAAACCAGATTTCTATCTTTGCCAAGATTATTGAACGTGAAGGAGATTATCCACATAATCTCTTAATCATTAACACTATGGAGATAGTTGGTGGTGTGTCTAAAACCTCTGCATGATCGCGTGTATCATAAAGTGTATCTAATTTTGGTTGGCAATGCCACTTTTACAGACATCCCCATGTCCCATGATGCATACAATGAATGTAGATTTTATAATACTGATTTTAAAAGGTCCATCATTCCCATAAATGTATTAAAAGGTGCGCATTTATATCACAACATGAATGATATGACAGTCCTTTTTGCAGTATATGCTCAAATAGGCACAAATAATGAAGATGCTTTTGCCCTGAAATGGCTTGTCAAACAATTATGCACTTTAGTTTCTTCCAACAAATGCATTCCACGTGATTGTTTTGCCTCATAGCAAAGCACCCGAAAGACTAAAACCTTTCATTGCAGAAAAGGCCGCTATTGGTCACCGTCAATAAAAGCATAAAAGCATTTATTTCCCACGTTTGTCAAATTAACAGCATACTCCATCTCCCATAGGACTTGCAAGGTTCATTAACCTTTCCGTGAAGTGGGACAGGTTTCCAGCAGTTACCATAACCTCTGTCTCGCTCCTGCTTCAATTATAATACAAGAATTAAGCATCCAGCCATTCAAAACAGTAATGCTCCCTCTTAAATCCCTTTGTACCAGCTCTCGCTTGTTAATGACTAAAGACACTGAATGAACCGTGGTGATCAACAGTGGACAGAAACAAATGAAATGGCTGCTTTTAACAGGAAGGATGACTGACTCGAAATGTTGCTGCCACGTGATGCCTGGATGTTAACGCTTTAAAAATTACTCTTCCGCTTTTTAGACATTAAATGCTAAAACAATTCCTGAAATAGATTGGACCGTGACAGTGTTTGCATGTTCTCAGTGTGTGTTTGGGTTTTTCTGGTCACGCTAGCTTCCTCCCCCATCCTAAAAACATATGTTAGGTTAACTGGACACTCTAAATTGTCAGTAAGTGTGAATGGTTGTTTGTATATATAGTATGTGTCCTGTGATTGACTGGTGACCAATCCAGGGCGTGCCTGCCCAGTAACTCATGACCCCTATGAGAACAAGCGGTACAAAAAATGGATGAACGATTGAATTAATTTTTATGAAATATAATGAACATAATTAATAATTAATATATAAATTAATTGGTTGAAATTCAATTATATACCACAACCCTAACACTTTTGAAATTATGTTGTTTGACCATACTCACGGAACACAAGCTGACACTGTTGTTGCAGAACAGTGAAGTTGGGAACACAAGAGAGTACTTGACTGTGTGATTTCCTACAAAATTATTATCAGTACATTGTCATCTTCTATGGGTAAATCGGTTGCTCATTTTTCATGAATCACTTCGAATAACAGATGACTTCCTCCTATTTCTACACTTTGGTCGACCACCCCTCCAAAGTTGAAAGAATAGTCTGACCTTGAACAAACTTGAGTGGTCAATTACACGCCTGTTGATCCCTTTTAATTTCTTAATAATTAGATTATCATCCTCCTCCTCATCCTCTCACTTCTTTTTGTCCTCCTCCTCCTCCTTCGTACCTGAGCCCACAAGCTTACTTATAGTCATTTATTTTGTGTCACCCTTCACACGGACACACTAAACTTTGAAGATCTATGCCATTAATAGGTTTCACTCCCACTACTTTAGTTTTCTCATCTAAAACCAGCACATGCGTCGAGGTATGTTTCGCCTATAACTCAGTTGGATGGACAGTTATGTACTGACTTTTTTTTGGCTATTTGTTTACACAACAAGAGGGTTCTCATATAAATGTACTCAGGGTGCTGTCACACCTACTGTATAGGTTTTTTCTGGTCAGTTTATGTGTTTGTAAGATTTGTGCGTTTCCCTCCGTGGTGTGTGGTCCTCCGTCAAATGGGAAAAAGATGTGCTTCTTGAGCATGAATTAAGACATGCTAAACTGGTCTTACTATCTGTAGTTATGTCACCTTTATAGCATAAAGAGTCTTACCCGATTGGTTCTTGTTTGCATTGGGGCAGATCAGGGGCAGAGTACATTCACACCAGAGAAGATTCTCTTCTACATGTTCTTGGACTGGCTAATTTGGGCTGCATCCGTGTTCAGTTTCACACCTGACCAAACAAGGGGTAAAACAAGAGTTAGATCAATACAGACGCTCACAATGGCCATATACCAGTAAGGCCTCGTTATGCAGTCACTACTTGTAGGCAAGAGCAGGCTAGGATTTTCCAGTGCCACCCCCGTCAGTGGGAAGCCCTATGGCAGCGGAGGGTGTGCATGTCAGTGTCTTGTTTACGTGTTGGGCCGATGGAGCTTAGGGTGGGCCGTGTGGGCAGCTTTGTTCAGGCTCCAGGATTCCCTTCAAGTGAGTCATCCGGCCCCCACTCAAAATGACTGTTACCTTGGGAACTCAAGCTCGGGCTTCCCTCAGCAGCGCTAAAGTACACACTCATCAGCACCCATACTCCCAGGCAGACACACACATTAGCTCTCAGGGAAGCAGGACCTTGCTGGATGAAATTGGTTTAGTAGTGTACACTCATTTTTGGCCTAACAGGGCAGCGCAGGCCAATCTGCTCTATGAGGATTAGATGACCAGACCAGCACGGCCCTTTTGTCATGGCAGGTTTATAATGTATGCAAATTAGACTGAATAGATGAGGATGATAATGGGTTTGGGTGACTCGTTTCTTAAATCACTGATTTGAGTAATAATACGCTGCCCAACTAATGAGCTCAACCTAAAGACTGTAGGTTTGGTCCATCACAGTGTCAGGTGATGTCAGTGAAGGCTGGAGTTCACTTAATAACTGGACTGTTTATGTTTCCAACTCAGTTCATTACCAACGCCAAATGAGTTCCTTGACTAAAGCCATTAGTCGAACTGGCAATTGTTAAATTGGTTAATTTGTTGATTCATTGATGCAGATCCGGGATGACTCACCCACTGGCTTTCACCCTTGACTGAGACCAATTCACCCTGCTTAGCTGATCACCATTAGGCTGCCTTACCAACCAATCACACCACATGAAAGCCTATTAGCTGCTTTTTCCACCATGCACTTATTAACCCTTTAACCGCCAAAGTCGCAAAATTGCGACAAGGAACATTGCTGAATTTACCAAGCCATAGAGACAAATACGATGCCTTATGTAGTTACTATTTTACACCAGCAGATGGCGGACATCTGTAACTTCAATCTGAGCAACACCTGAGGGCTTTTTTCTATGCAAAGTTTAGGAGTCTAATGAGTTTGAACTCCCGTGTGCTGGCGGCAGTGAGTCCGCTCACCGTGACAGTCCACAAACAGCACATTTTGGAGCCTATGTTTTGCTTCACCATGTTCGAAGTGGGAGGAGGGGATCCCCTCAACGTCCTAGAGGAAAATTTTATTGCTCAAAGGTTGCTCTTCTACAGCTCAGAAGACAAATTTGAGATTCTCATTTCAGCCTCATTTTAGTTTCTACTCATTTCAGCCTCATTTTAGTTTGTATTTTGTCTAAAAAGGTTTTTCCTAAAATATACTAGGAGAAATAGGTGAGACGTACGGTGCATGGTGGTCAAAACACCACAAATGGTGACGGGGTTAGCGGGAATGTATAAAAGCGGCAGTCGCGGTATAAAATACACTACTATCAGAGGTGGAGGCAGCAGTGGTGTTCAAGATTCCGCTGTAAATGAATATAATGGCTGGGTTTGCTTGAGAGATGACGAAGAGTATCACAAGTGGATCTGACTTTTTGATGAGCCTGTTGCGTATCGTGGAGACAGGAATCTGACTATTTCTGAGCCTGGTGACATCATAATATGCAAATTAGATTACTGAATTTACTCCCATCACAAACTGGGTCATACTGATGATTTTTGTCATTTACAGCATGCCTTTATCTCTAACCATTTTCAAGCTACAACCTTTTTAAATAGGAATATCAAAAGTCAATATTTTCTTCAAAAATCTCTGGCGCCTAAAGAGTTAAGCATCACATTTGCCACCAAGAAAACGTCACAGTCAAGCTTTGGAGGATTTTACAGAAATCATGTTTACTTTTCCAAGTGTCCTTATTATATTGTCATTATTATTATACTCATTATTATTATATTGTGTTTTTCAAGTCAGAAAATTAAGCTAGGAAAACTGACTTAGTGTTCAACTATATACTATATAGTATATACAAAACTGAATATTTAGCCACTTGGATTTGGTTAAATGTCATCGTAGTCAACCAGAAGCTGTCACACACAGATCCTGCAAAATCCTGTATTCTGTATTTATCCAGCTGGAAAAACGCTGTTATATAGCACCCAGATGTGGGCTATTTCACAGTGACACAGCATCCCCCAATCAGATAAAGATGCTACATTTACGCCAGCTCCTCGTGTGATGTATAGAATACTTCCATCCATTTTCTATGCCGCTTATCCTAATTAGGGTCGCGGGTGTATGCTGGAGCCTATCCCAGCTGACTTTGGCACACACTGGACTGGTCGCCAGCCAATCACAGGGCACATATAGACAAACAGTCGTATAGAATACTTGTCGAGGAAACGACGGCCGTCCATTCCCTGACGGTGGTATAAGAGCAGCCCTGGAAAACAGGCAGTGTAAGGCTGAAAAGCCAAATATTCGATTTTGGCCCATTAACCTTTTGCTTGCAGATTCATTCAAACAAAGATGAAACAGAAAAACTGGATTTCAGGCAAGCTGGATCGTAGCCAGACACGCTAAATCACAACAACAGTTTTCCCATGTCAAGTTTCACGTGTGCACACTCCCATCACCCAAAAGAGACACTGATAACGGTTCTATGCATGATTGAGGTAGTTGTTGCATTTCAACCTCCGTTCTAGGCATTGTTACATCACAAGTGATGCTACACAACAGTGAAGTGCCAGATTATACTTGTCGACTGTAACTGAAATGTTTTGTATTCAGTATTAACAGATGTGATCAGACTTCCAATAGAAATGCAATGAAAGCTGTATGTAAGTGGTGAGTTTCTTGTCAGTTTTAATTCACAATCAGCCTGCAAATGAATGAGTTGAGTACGAAGGCGAAGACGAGGAGGCACAATCATAAGCACTTGGCTTGAGTGGAATTGGCGGAGTTGGCGGGAGGCGGGGTACAAGTCCAGCCTCAGAAATAGAGCTGTGAACACCATCTGTCATGCTCTCTCTCCCCGTCTGTTAGCCTGACTGCAAGTAAAAGAGAGAATGATGCTCTCCGAGCCGCATTAGACGGACGTGGGTGCTGATTGTCGTAGGTGTGGGTTTTGCGGGGGGTGCATGGGTGGGGGTGGGGAGGGTACATGAGGTGCATGAGTAACTCGTGCTGACAAAAGGAAGTACTCACCCACACAGTAAAAGGTTGTTGGGCAAGTGGGTATTCCTGGTGAAACCACACCCATACGTCCACCCACTACCTCCCCCTGGACACGTCTATTAACGCTTGCACGAGGACTCCTGGCGGAAGTTTTGTACAGTGGATCCTGCTTGCAGGGCTTACCTTCCGGGACCACCAGTGAATGGAGAAAATCCGCAAGTATTTGAGAGACCCATAAAAATGTCATTTTTTGGTTATTTTACGCACAGCCTGGTCCGTCCCCCCTCACAGTCCCTACTGCAATCTTGACGTTCTTCTCTGATTTTGGATCAACATTTGCAATAAGAGTGACTGTTGTACATTATAGATTAGATTGAGCTCCGTAACCCTCCCCCATCTCTGTTCAATATGCCTCACACACTTACTAAACATATTTTAAAGTATAAAATGTATAGGTACTCACAACTAATGAAGGATAATGTCAGCTCATCAATGAACAGATAGAATCAGAGTCGTGGTGTAGAAGTTATATATAAGTTTCACTTTTCCGTATCAGCTGCTATGGTGTGTTCAAGGCCCATGAACAAAGTGTGAAATATCAATGCTTGATGAAAAAATATCAGTGACGCATGAAGACATAAAAAAGTAAAACATGGGCTTTTTAACAGTGGTACATGTATGGTGTACATTTTACCTGAATTATCCCATATTTATAAATTATCGTCGACTGAAGCTGGGTGAGATGTGTTTTCTGCTAAAAAAAAAAAAAAAACTAAACCAAAAGACTGCCTATATTCAGAGAAAATAAATTGTTTTACCAAAGACCCGTGAATCTGCAAGGCCCTGAATGATAACTCGCAAATGTGAGGGAATCCACTGTAGACACATGAGTCAAACCCACTGCTCATTGGACCTTCTAAAGTCCAGAGAGAGTTTTCAGCACATGTATAGTATTAAACATTTGAAATGTTCTACCAGGTTGCTTTCAACTGTTGAGTCCCCAAGGAGTATCAATAAAACCTCTTTCCTGAATGAGCACTGCAATGAAAAGCAATATGGAACATTTTACAAAAACAACTTTTTAATGAATGCCACAAATAGTACTCTTGGGTCAGTGGTATTGGAGCATTTAGCAAGGGGAGTACATACGAATGCACCTCATTGTTGGTATGAATCTTTACCACTGGATGCAAAAAATGCATAATGCAGTTTTAACATGCTTGCAGTCATTTTAATGGTTCTATTTCATATTGTCAGTTTCTACCTCCTACACGCTGTAACTTAAGTATTCCCCAAGAGAGAATGCAAGGCATTGTTACATTTTTCTTTATTTTTAAACCAATTCATGTACGCTCTCCTGAACCCATGAATCATATTGAGGATGTTCCTATTTTTACCTCCATGTTTATGGTTGTGTTTGCAGTTATGGTGGTTTGTGTCTTAGCAGTATTATACAAAAACTACTTGACTGATTACCACACCACAAATTTGATTTCTATCATTGCAGAGGAATATTTTTAAAACATTAAAAAGTTACATCTTATGCTGTTTTTTTTCTCCCCAATATACTGTATTAACAAATGTAGCTCTCTCTTTATCTACCGTATTTCCTCAGATAGTGGCCTCGGCAAATCGAATATTTAGTGAATCCTTAGAGAATCCATCCATCTTCTATGCCGCTTATCCTCATTAGGGTCGCGGGGGTATGCTGGAGCCTATCCCAGCTGACTTATGGGCGAGAGGCGGGGTACACCCTGGACTGGTCGCCGCAGACCACATATATACAAACAACCATTCATACTCACATTCATACTTATGGACAATTTAGAGTCACCAATTAACCTAACATGCATGTTTTTGGAATGTGGGAGGAAACCAGAGTACCTGGAGAAAACCCACGCATGCGCGGGGAGAACGTGCAAACTCCACACAGAGATGCCCAACGGAGATATCGAACCCAGGTCTTCCCGATCTCCAGACTGTGTGGCCAACATGTAGTTAGAGAATACAAAACCTATTTTTGACCTTCTAAATACAGTTTTAACATTATTAGAGCCCTCTAGACACCCTTATAGCCACCTTTACACTCATATCACCCAATATAGTAGACATTATAAAAATAAATAAGCCATTTTAAGACATAAATAAGACTCATGCTCGTGTGTGTCACTATAAATGTGTTCTTTAGGGGAGCTGATTGAAAGGCGGAGAGGAAGTGACATTGGGCGTTCAGAGTTGAGTTTCAGCTTGCCATGGGTTACAGCCGCAAAAGTAGCCCGTGTTTTTATTAGGGATTTTCATGAGAGAATATTGTGCCTGTTGTGAGATAATTCAAACCTGCAATAAAAGCCTGTTGTTCTGGCGATCAAGTCTGGTGCTTGTGTGTCTCACTGAACATTACTGTAGCATTACTCACACCTAGTAAACAGTGTATAATACTACATATCAACATCTTTGAATGCACCTTTTGAATGCCTTATATTTCTATTTCAGTTCATTAGCCATTTTTATGCTTGAAAATGCATAATTTATAGCGGGGGCGTCATGTTTTAATTGTTGTCGTCATGTTTTATTTTAAAGACTAAAACGTGACTAGATTTCTCATTTGGAGACAAGCTGCATCATGAGAGCAGGGCAGGCAGAAGCTAATCAGACTAATCAGTCAACTATGACATCTCTACTATTAATGATAATACAGTAATATGGAAGTGGCAGTGTGCAAGGCATTATTGGAAGTGCACATGAAGTGGCACACTTTGCAATTCAACCTACCTTGGTGTTCACATCGTCAGCAAGTGACGTGTGGCTGTTTTTTTCCATCTGCCTGCTACTTGTTGGTGTCCAAGCAGGGGCATATTTAATCATTTGGGGGCCTAAGGCAAATCTACAGTAGTCATTGGGGCCCTCCCTTTTTTTTTTCATTTTTACAAAATGTAAATGTAATGTAAACTTTTTTCCTACATTTGAAATTTGTTACAGTTCTGGTCAGCTTAAGTTGCTAGTTACATAGCCATGTTTATATACCCCCCCCAAAAACTATTTGAAATATTCGTGTTTATCACCTTCTAACAAGTGTGAATATGAGGAAATTCTCCTGTTTCCTGAGAACTAGATAAAAGTCCTTCAAATCCTCCTGGGAGATTATTATTACCTAACAAGTCCATCGTCTCAGAGCTTTTACTGTAATTGCTAAAAACATTAAGTGACATTTAACATAGTTTACCGCTCTAATCTTTGTGATGAAAAGTGCCACTCTCAGCTTCATCTCTATGCATTCTCCTCGGTTGACAGTAGCGGTGCTGCTGTACTCGTGTCCACGTTTGTTGTGACTGAAAAACCTTCAGTAGTTAGGATTTTTAAAAAACTGTTTTCCACTTGCCTTCGCCTCTTCTCTTCTCCGCTCCAACGGGGTAACTCTGCACCAACAAGTTTGCTTCTTGCCTCGCTCCCGTCTTCCAGACATGCACGGTAACATGGAATAGTCCATTGCATGAGAAGGGAGGGGGAGCGGTCGAAACATTTATGAATGATTACACATTTTTCTGTAGTTTTTAGTACATAAATTAAGACTAAAACAGTAATCTGTACTTTAAATTGAAAAAAAAAATCAATCATCAGTGTTTATGAGACGTTTGGAGCCCCCTGGATATCTCGGGGCCTAGGCCAGTGTTTACCTCATGGTAGGTCCGTCCCTGTGTCCAAGCAGAAGCTGGAGTTATTCTACATTTGATCAACTTTACTTAAAGATTTGTCAGATCAAACCACATAGATGTTCAGACTTGTCCACACCTTAATCACTGAGCGGTTCTATTGACACTAATTACATTTGGCTAAGTGACGGCTTTCAAGCTCCGGTTCCGGTTCATAGCACACCTCATACATAGAAGAGACCCGTGTTGACAATTTATCGACATGGCCACTATGTTTAGCAAGTAAGGGTGCGCATTTAAGTGTTTCTTGCATCATGCATTTATTCAGCAATTAAATACAAGCCATCAACAAAGGTGGAGCATCTGCAGAGCAGGCGCACCGGAGTGGGCTCCAACTCCGTAACGGTGTGCAATGCACGTCTGAAAGCAATAGAAAAGAACCTCCATAATGCAACCCAGTCCCTGACCAACATCACCAAGAAGGCAGAACCTGGACACACTCGCCCTCCTGGCAAAACATGCATGGGTGTCCAAAGTATGGCGCAGGGGCCATCTGTCGAAGGTGGCTCATAAATAACAAAATAACAAACAAAAACCCAGCAAAAGTGGAAAAATAGAGCAAAAAGGCATAATGTAGCTAGAAAAAGCTAAAATGTTGATAATAATAACTAATAAAAACACAAAGATTTGTCTTTAAATATATGTATCATGTTTTTTTTATTATAAATGTTTTTTTGTATTATAACTATCCAAGGACAGCTGGACAGCCCTGACGTAAAAACTGTGAGCTTTTAGAAAAAGCTAAAATGTTGATATTTATAACTAATAAAAACACAAAGATTTGTCTTTAAATATATGTATCATGTTTTTTTTATTATAAATGTTTTTTTGTATTATAACTACCCAAGGACAGCTGGACAGCCCTGACGTAAAAACAGTGAGCTGTATCATTATGATGATGATAATCATGATGATGATTATTATTATTAGTATAGTAGTAGTAGTAGTAATAGTAGTAGTAGTAGTAGTAGTAGTAATAGTATCATAACAGTGGTTTATTTGGTTTCAAAAAGCATTGACAGTAATACCTGAGTGTCAATTTGTGGGACAGTAAACATTTCAAAACACACCTGCACTGTTTTGTGCCTCACTTAAATAAAAAATTGTTTGTCCAGTCATATATTTTCATTGTACTTCCCTTAAAATCCATGTTAAAGTCTCATCTCTTTCTCATGGATCCAATTTGGTGCATCGTCTCATCTCACAAGTTAGGTGTCTCGTGACACCTCTACTAATGTAGGCAAAAATATGTAGCATTTGCTTAAATGTGCATATTTTTTACTAATAATAGGCAGTATTCAACCACGAAACAGCATGATTTAAATATATATTTTTGAACAACCGTGATAGAGTGAAGCCGCGGAATTCGAAGCGCGAAGTGGCGAGGGACGACTGTAATCACGTTTACTCTGACGCCAAGTGTGGCAGTTGACATCTATACCAACACACTCTGAACTTCAGCTTTTCCGATGCAGACATTGCATCTTTAAAAGGGAAGTTTATGGTGGAGTGCAAAGCTGCTTAACAGATACACAATATACAATTAAATATATTACAGTTATTTTTCTAATAATACATATACAGGTGGCCCTCGGGGTACAATATTTCGTGGTTGCGAAGGGGCTCTCTGCAGTTGAGCAAATAAATACAATTGGCCACTACATGAGGAAATACAGTATTTACCTCTCTGCATGTCTCTCAGTCAGCTGAGCTGTGCTCCTGCTCGCCGATGACCCTGAACAGGGTAAGTTGTCGGGAAAATGAATGAATGAATACTGCTTTTTCTGACATACATAACATGATAAAAGGACAAAGCACATTACAAGATGGAAACTTTTTATCCTATGAACACAAACTCAGGAAGAAGCTTTCAGTCAGTAAGAAGTCAGGAATTGTTTTATGCTCTGTATCCCACCCCCACAGACAGCTCCCTAAGGTGGTCCACCCACCATGTGAGAAAGTCCTGAAGATTAATGTGAGCAGTCTATCACTCCCCAGTTAGCATTAGTGACCTCCCAACTGTCATGACTGTCCCGGACATCATAAACCACTTGGCGCACACGTTTATATTAACCATTTTTTCGTGATAAATACTGGTATATACAGTACAGTATATGCATTTATGTTGTTTGACCACGTATCGAAATAGAATAATCAGGGCACAGTGTGGCATAACAGCATTAAAATACAAGAGATGCTGCACGCGCAAATGTTGACTACCTGTTGCTATGGCAATGGGCTTGCATCCTGCAGGCCTCAGGACTCTTGCTATTTCTAAATAAAGCTTTTTGTTCTCGCTGATCAGTGGATGAAAATTCTCTCTCGCTGAAACTGCTCTTCAGTAATGCACCAGTTGTAGTGTGTAAACAATGGGGCTATGCACTCCAATATTTACCACTCAACCTCACAAACAGCAGTAACATTTCATCCAAATAAGTCAAATCATTTTATAGGGAAAGCATGAAACAGAAATGCAAGAATTATTATTAAAAAACGTAATAACCTTAGTGCAAATACCTTACACCCAATGTGCTATACAGTACAAAAAAAGTAGCAAGCCAAGCTGGTTGCCTGTGTGATTTTTGTGACTCAGTAGTAGCTCAGTAGTTACATGCTAAATGTCCGCACCATTCCATTTTATCTGTTGCCATGCTGTGTGTTGTTAGTGTTTTATTTCCTTCTATTTTACCATGTATGACAGAAACACTCTTTGCTCTACTGTGTGCCCTTTTGTGGCCTTGCTCTTGTCTTGTAGCACAGTACCTTTGTCTCCCTGTAGGGGGAGCCTGCGTGTGCAGAAACAGGGGACAGGAGCAGGTGCTGAGAGGAGATATTTGATGCTGCTGACGGGGACTTCCATGTTTACTTGAAGTGCTTTTCGGGCCATTTCACAGACAAACATATTTAGCCCTTTTCCTCCCACTCAAGGATGCGAGCATCTCGTTGCGAGCAGCCAAGTCTATTAAACAAACATTCCTGTGAGCAATTTGCATGGTGTAGCGTCTGTGCTCGCCTGCCCAGGATGAGGGGATTTGAACCTGGCAAATGAAGGATGATTTTGCTGCACACACTGAGTGACATGACATCTGATGAACCTTCTATTGGTTTAAACATAATTTAGCACATGCAGGTTTTAATTGACACAATATGGACATCCGAAGCTGTTGTTGGCCTTCTGTTTTGTCACTGTCATCATGTCAATGATTGTTTTAGTATTTAGCCTTATTGTGCAGTAAAAATGCTGGTCTGTTTCATACTAATTGCTGTTTTTTCAAACTTACATACGTACGAATAATTGTTGGAATGTTCTGACTAACTAGTGTGTGCTTCACTTAACAGGGAGGTGCACTGAAGACGGGACAATTACAAGGGACGACCGTCACTGGTAAGTATATTTATTTTGTTTCAATAATAATAATTATTAATAATAATAATAATGTTGATTATCCGTTATGACATTCACTGTATATTTTGATAACGACCCTCCTCTACGTATGAGGTTAACACTTTGTGAAACAATGTGACCATTGATATCATACTCATTAGGTCTATGCAACCTGTGCATATGTGCACATTCATATAACTTCACCATATTTCTGATATTATTTGCAATGTTGTACTTGCTAAACCATAGCCTTGCTGTGCGTATGAAAATAGTTAACATCTTCATGTGCTGTTATGGTAACAGTTTTAGATCTTAAATGTATTGCCATTAGAAAATGGGTAACCTGGCACATGTTAAACAGAAAGCAAACAAACTGCCAGTAATTGCTGAGACATGTAGAATGGGTAGGATGAAATCATCAGCTTCTTCCTCCTCCTATTTGGACCTGCAGGTCTGTGCAAGTGTAAATGTGATGTACGCCAATGTGACTTGTAAGGCATGTTCCAAATAAACTAAACCATCACCATTATAATTTTTTTTCTGTGTGAATATTGCTGCTGTGACACCTTAGCTACATGTACATAGCCTCATTAAAGTGTATCTATCCAACTATAGGGAAATGGTTGAATACACTGTTAGTTATTTGGATTTTGGTTGGTGCCTTGCTCTACCAGTGCAAAGGAAGTGGCCTGTCGTCTCTCCACAACCAATCTCCATATGTTGCTATTTAATCAGGTTTTGTGTAATACATACATAATATTTTATACATCATTTTTTCTACGCTCAGTATTTGCAGTGACAAAGAGTGTGTAATGACAATCACGCAGTTTTAACTCATACTTGCATCATTGCCATAATGACATTTATCACTGTCTGTGTGCGTGTGTGTGTGTGTGTGTGTGTGTGTGAGAGAGACTGCTGCATTCATCAGCCTCCCGTCTAATTCTTTTGTTTCCCACACACAGACTATCATCCACCAACTCCACCACAGGCGTCTGGCTTCCACCGTTACCAGTTTATGTTGTTTGAGAAGCCCCCCAACACACTAGTGTCACTCGCCCAGCGGGAGACACTGGCACGAGGTAATGACTCCACTCGCCGGCACCCATGAGGTCGGTACGCTGCTGACCTCTGCAGCCTCATCTATCATATCGGTGCTTATCAGCCGGACTGCCAACAGTTTGTAGTTGAATCAGCAATAAAGGAAAACCCGGCAAACCATAACAATACAACACATTATTTTTTTAACTGTTGCTTTTGCGCTTTAAGATATTGTACTGGTCATCTTTATGTGCCACTCTCATCTCATATTCAGATGAGTATTTGTTGCTTATTTACTTAAGTGGGCTTAATCCAATATATGATGAAATAGCGTAACGGGTGTCCACAAATGCCTCAGCCACGGTTTTTATGCCCCTGTTATTGAACGTTTTGTGCAGTGTCCAGCAGTGCTGGGCACACATGCATAAGCAGTGTTTATGTGTTTAAAGGCTGATCTTGTTTCTTACTAGTTAGTCACTAGTTGTTAGTTTATTTTACAAATATTTTATCAAGCATTCATTTTTTCCCCCTAGTGAAGCAAGAGAAAGTGCAGAACCGAACTCTACGTAAGATTAAATATCAAAGCCAAAAACACATCAAGGTTCAGGTTTTTGACTAACAATATTTTGTTGTTGTTTGACCAATTAGCTTCCTATGTCCTAAATTGTGAGATACACTCCGTAAAGGGACTGACTGCAGCGGCTTCCTCAAGTTGCCTACAGGGTGCCAACATTCACACATACTGTTAGCATTATATCCCTCCTCTCCCTGCTTTGAGTACGGTGACGTAACACACACACCCAGACTAGTCATGTTTGTTGTCAGCTAATGACAGCGTTTTGGAAAAGTTTAGCTACTAACTTTAGCTATTATTGAACATACAGCCTATCGCAACAACAACATGACTGAAAATTGTCGAGCGCCTCTCTGAGATTGCTTTTGTGTGTGTGTACACGCCATGGACGTGAATACCGTCGTACGTGAATACCATCAGCCGTGAGTGACAGTTATTTTATTCCGGCCAAACAAAAATGAACTCTGATGCAGTTTAATTCGTAACTGTGAAAAATATTGTGTACGCACTATAGTGTAATAATGTGTACAATCTGTTCTTTTAAACCACTATTGGTAACGTATGCTAGCCGGCGGTAGTGTGCTTAGATTTTTTTTGTTTCAAAAAATTCAATTTGGAGAGAGTTGCGTACAGTCTCCTTATAATAATTTGGCAACAAATAAGAAAATTTGACTCGCCATTTTACCTGTTTCAAACTTTTTAGCGAGTCACATTTACTTCAGATTCCTGTGCTTATAGCTTGGCTTTATCAAACTAAAAAATAAGAAAAAAAAGGGCTCCAACTGGGCCACGTTCTTATCTGTCTCACAATACGTGAACAGGATGCAGTAATAATACAGTAACTGTAAGATGATTACAAATGATCAGTGTTTCATGTGTTGTATCAGAGTAAGCAAACTTATTCAGTGTACATGCTTTTCTTTAGTTTCTCTGACTTTTCAGCCCCTAACCCCCACTCAGAAAGGTGGGCACCAGCACTGGGATGCACAGAACCTCAGAGGAGGCGTGTCTGCCTGTCTGTTCTAGTGGGGTTGCGGCCGATGATTTGAGGTGCGATTGAGGGCGGTTTGAGTCACGAATGAGCACAGCTGCCACTCTCTGCTGTTTTGGAGTTCTGACACCTACATCAGTAATCAATCCAGGCACTAGGTTACACTCAATTCTGTTTGATGTGGTGGATTTGAAGTTTGAAACAGATTAATATCACATTGTTGAGGTATTATTTATGTCAAACGTGGTTAAAACAGAGAAATCTCAGCATGAATAATAGTGTGCTATTCAGAATATTTTACTTCTTTGTGCAAAGTGAGAAATACTTTGTCTGCCATCGGCTCCACTCATTGCTGCTCACATTATGAAGTTGATGGACCCACCCATCTTGACTTTAATTCACTTGTATTATTTCCTGTCCTTAGCAAACGCTTCTTGCTATGAACAAGAAAATTTATTTGAAAATGCACTTGTGCATTATCAAACCTTTTGTTTGATGGGTCAGTTATTGAGAGGGTAATTGCCCTGCACATTATTGATAGGATAATACCTGCACATACTGCAGATATTCAAGACATACAGCGTTGCTCAGCTACAGTTGTGTCTGGGGCACGTTTTGAGACGCAACAGAAGAAGGGACATTCATAAATTATTATTGTTTGTAAGCAATAGAGAATGAGAGGTTATAATGAAAGACATTTTTAACCCATCTAATGACATTTCAAAGCAATGTACTGCTACCTCAAATTATGTCCTAATTTTCAAATTGAGCCATCGCATTGTAGCTAATTATGTCTCTGCATTGATGCATGACGGTTATTGTTCCCATCCTTGGTACAGCATGTACGGAATAACACTTCAGGCATTGGAGTCATCGTTGGTTGTCATCTTTGGTTCAATGTCTTGCATAAGACCGCTAACAGTTTTTAAACTGATCTTATTACTGGAAGCTGATTATTTAGATGAGTAACTTTTTTGGTGCATAAACAACTGGAGGATGTCCATTGCGGTACATTGTGGTCATGCATTTCTAGTTAGGCAGTCTGGTCAGGTTTTGGCATGTTCTATTGTATTTAACTTTATTTCTTAATATATAATAATAACAATAATACTATATAATATTAATGTCACACTTGTATATACTCAAAGGCTAATATTACTCAAAGTAACATCAGTGGTGGGCAGTCAGGCCAGGAAAGCCTTTAGTGCCTGGGATGTTTGATTTTTTTTTTGTCCAATCAGATATCATTTTATGTGTGATGACGTGTGTCATGTCAATCAAACCTGCTCAGGGCCTTCAGAATCAGAAATGCTGGCCCATGCTACTTAAACACTAAGATTCTGTCAGTGTATTCTTGCTAGTTGCTGCAAAAAAAAAGCCCCAGCTCCCATTGGCCCGTACAGGTGAGAACGTTTAAACACCGAATTGAAGATACCATACCACATTCATTTGCTGAGGAATTTGGCTGTCCCTCACCTTTGGGTGCAAAGTGCAGGTTTGGATTGCACGATTTAAAGTAAATAGTTCATCAAGGCAAGCTATGTTCGTCCTGATTTTGTATTGCATTTTTAACTCATTTTTTGTACTCCACAAAAATTTATTATATAACTATGTCAGCATTATTAATCATTCAATTTAAAATTTCTGAATTGTTTCGGATCGTCTTGTCCTTGAATCGTATCGGCAACCAGAAATGGTGATACAAATCGTTACACCCCTACTTATCATATTATCATTTTGAACAATACTCGCCCTCACAGTGCCTACCAAATACACTGCCCGCCACTGAGTAACATAAATGCAATAATAACAAAGATAATGATGTGTGACAAAATATAAAAATAATAATGATGTACAAACCATAATAAATCAAATGTGTTATTATTACCTGCTGTAATTCAACTGGCATCCACTTGGCTTTGACAGTGTTTTTATTCCTGCACAGACACAAGAGGAAGGGAAGGAGGGAATCCCATGTCTCCCCACCTCCTCCTGCGTTATATTCACTTATTAGCATCTGTCCTCCCTCTCATGTGCAGTGACACAGAGAGCATTTTTCAAGGCCATGACATTAATTGATGTGATTTACAATGAGAGAGCATTTAGTCGTGGGTGGGAGACTCCTAATGATCATTTTCCACTTCCAGCAGCGCAGTCATTGACTCAATTTGATTGCAAATTTGTTGTCCTTTTTTCTTTTCATCTCAGACCATCTCCTTGGTAATATAAGGGGTCCCGCCCTGTCGTGCACAATGGTGTGAGTCTGCTATGTCTCCTGCGTTAAAAGTTATCAATGTGGGTCATTGACCTGATGGAGACAGTTGGCTTGTCGCACAAGGAACTGAGGGGGGGGTGGAGGGATGCGCTGTTGATGGTGGGCACCAGAAAGGGATGGGAAATCCCTGGGAAGGCTGTCCCTGACTAGAGCTTGCCCCTGTGCCAGGGTAGAGGGCAGCGTTTGGGCACACTGGCCCTCATGATACTTGTTAGCCACTTGGCAAGCACTCAGTATGTTGTGCCACCTTTCAGCGCAACTGAATTTGGAAAGAGATGCAATGCTGGGCGTTGAGAAGGGGCATCAACATGCACCACCAAGGAAATTAGCTTCATTGGCTCAAAGTTAAAAGCAAAGGTTGAAAATGAACAACATGGTCAAGCGGATGACTCCTCCACCACTGGTGCTTGATAACAAAGTATGAACCTGATGATCACACAGCGTGAATGAGTGGATCACAGTCGAGCTGCTGCGCCGTGTTGCTCATCTTGCCTTCTCGAGCTCCCACTGCCAGCTCAGCACACTCCACAGTAATTGAAGCCATTTGCAATGTTGCAGTGTGGTAATGGGCAGATCCATGTCTACCACCCACCCACAGCCTCTACCATTAATCAGAACTGCAAAGCACTCATACAGCCAGGATTTTTGGCTTCTGCAGCAGCCAGGAGGCGACTGTCTTAAAACACTTTGAAATTTTGGCTGCGTCTTTTATTTTCTTTTATTTATTTTTTTTAATTTTATCTGTCAGGTAAAAAGTTTGTTGACATGTCTGCAACTTCACTTCACTCAGCTTCACTGCATAATATTCACTGCTCCAATCAATCAAGTTTAGTGAGCTAAGCCAGTAATTTAGTTGGAAGCATAATTTGTTAAACTACGGTAATTTCCAGTGGATCATCCTCTATTTTTTCTCACACAAGTGTAGAATTACTACAGCTTCTGGTTGGACTGCTTGGACCGCAGCAGATATTGAACTCCGATTAAAAAAAGCAGCTCACATCTCATCATCCGACCTAACGAGTGACGCTGGGAACACAGAGGGGTGGTAGGATTGCAAGGTTTATAGTGTGTCTCTTTTTACTGTGTGTCAAAAAATCCACTATCACCAACGAGTTTTGAAAGGCTGGACTACTGCCTGATGAAGAGGACAGCTCAAGCTAAAGGGCTAATTTGCCTCGAGACGAAAGTGACACCGAGAGCGACAATGAAAGAGAGACAAAGTGTGTGCATGAGGCTGTTCAATTCTGACGCTGAAGAAGACAATTTTAGTGGTTTTAGTTCCCAGGAGGAGGATGAAGACGGCGATGAATGACTTTTCTGGTTGGCTACTGTTTAACTAGCTGTTATTACATGCACGGTGTTTGGAAAAAAGCATTTATTTAATCAAATGTTGAAAAAATCTTTCTGTGTATTAAATATCCCATGTTACGATGTGGACACCTGTAGCCTACTGTAAATATGTACAAATCATTTATTCTTTTTAAAAATACCGGTGCACTCTATTGTCTGGAAATTGTGTGTGATATGGTACCATGGTATCATTTCTCCTGAACTGATTTCTGGATGCTGCCATTTTTATAAAACTCTCCTAGATAACTGCTTAAATAAATGAATTGAAATGATTATATTCATCCTGTTTTATAAAAATTGTGTCCTGAAAAGTTGTCAAAGAATTGTTAAAGCCCCAGTTACTTCCCTTTTACTACAGTGAGACAGGTGCGCGTGACTCTGACATCTCTCTTTTGACTGTATGCCTGTCCTGTGTGATTTGCATTTGGTGTCATGCATGCAACCTCAAATTAGACACAGCAGAAAACGTTTTTTTTTCAGAGATGAAATTCAATGTAATAAAATTGCAAATACAGGTAGTCTTCGGTTGCTGCTGCACTCCAACAGTTTAGTTACAGTTGAAGCTTTATTTTGGTCCCTAAACATGAGAGTCAACACTGGACTGCCGGCACCCAGTCTAGGGTGTACCCCGCCTCTCGCCCAAAGTCAGCTGGGATAGGCTCCAGAATACCCCCACGACCCTTGTGAGGATAAGCGGCGTAGAAAAAGAATGGATGGATGGAATGTCCTTAGCTTCTAACAAAGATGCTGGCTTACTAATGAAATGGCAACAGTCAGCTACGTAGCCCGCCTATGATGTCAATTCTAAATGCATACAAATGATGAATGACAGGGACAAATTAACATTTAAATTTACTTTTACCTTTATTGAAGACGTGATTCTTGATGTGAGTGTTCCCAAAGACACGATGTGGCACGATCACCATCTTCTTGTTTGGTCATGAGTTATTTCTTGAATTAAATTTAATAGTGTTTTTCATCTTCTTTATGAAAATGCTGGCACTTGAAGCTTTCTTTGCCTCTATTGAATTCAATAAATTCATGGCAAAACAGGAAGACGGTGTCTATGCGGTGTGTCGCTGCCATATCGTGCCTTTGGAAGCAGTCACATCAAGAGTCACACCTTCAGTGAAGCTAAAAGTAAACGTACATGTTCCTTTATATGTATTTATATTGGGGTTGTCAAAGTAAGTTTCCTTTCACGTGCGACTAACATGCGCACGTCCTGTTTGACCCTTGGCCCGGAGTTTGAGGAGAAGCGGTGGATGTGGACCCACAAGCGGGAACAAATATTGAGGAGAAATGGACAAAGAAGAGGGTACTTTGAATGGTAAGTTTAGCTTCAAAGGCCTGGCAGATCGCTCTCACAACAAGACAAAGTCATTTGTATCTACTGTCGCTTTGAGTTGAGTTGTGACGGAGTACGTACGTCGACTGCCAGAAGGAAGTCGGAAGGTACTGGAGCACTAACGAGTGTTTTTTTTAGACGCAAGCCGTGTCTCGGCTGATTTTTTGCTTTGAACTGCGAGCTAAAGTTTGGGTTACGAGCTGCTGTTTAACAGCAGGCATAGCCGAGGACAGCTATTTGTGGGCTTGTGTCAATGTGACCATGGCTAAAGACGACAATGGATGCAAATTCAAAATTCGAGCCGGGATGTAATGAGGGACGATTATTATCTTTATAAAGGTCTTTTGTATTTGATCTGAAATGTACCTAATGTTGTGGCCTCTCTTTCACATAAAGGTTTTGAGTATTTAGGGCCTATAATGTGATGTTAAATAGGGACACCACCCACGTTTATACTCAGACAAGAGACGAGGGATAGACACAAAAAAGGAGAGACAGGAAGATGTTAACATCACCCTCAGGTCCCACACACTATCTGTCCTTTCCATGAGCGGGCAGATGGGAGAGGCGGAAACATGTCCGTGCACTACAAACATACACCATGCCTATTTTAAGGTCACTTGTAAGTCGAAGCATTTCCAGGGTACCAGCCAGTGTGATACCACAAGATATATTGTGAGTTTGGATGGTGTCCAATGATTGCAAAGCCTTAGACAGGATTATAACGTATAAAGCTGCAGCACATTTTTACTCGCTGTTTGATGTCATTCTACGGTGAGATGATCTTCACTGTGACATCTTTGCCTGTCACCCGGGCTCTCTCGCTTACTCTCTCTCTCTCTCCCTCGATCCCTCCTCCCCCTCCACCGAGAGAGAAAGTAAAGTTGTTTATGGATGACTGTCAATAGAGTCAAATCTGCCACATGACTTATGAACTACAGGGGTGTGAAAAAGTGTTTGCCCCCTTCCTGATTTCTTATTTTTGTGCATGCTTGTCACACTTAAATGTTTCAGATCATCAAACAAATTAAAATATTAGTCAATGACAACACAACTGGACACAAAATGCAGTTTTTAAATGAAACTTTTATCATTAAGGGAGAAAAAAAATCCAAACCTACATGGCCCTGTGTGGAAAAGTGATTGCCCCCCGTTAAAACATAACTTAACTGTGGTTTATCGCACCTGAGTTCAACTTCTCTAGCCACACCCAGGCCTAATTACTGCTACACATGTTCTTAATCAAGAAATCACTTAAGTAGGACCTTCCTGTCTAACGGAAGTAGACCAAAAGATCCTCAAAAGCTAGACATCATGCCAAGATCTAAAGAAATTCAGGAACATATGAGAAAGATTCAGATCTATCAGTCTGGAAAAGGTTATAAAGCATTTCTAAAGCTTTGGGACTCCAGCCAACCACAGTGAGAGCCATTATCCACAAATGGCGAAAACATGGAACAGTAGTGAACCTTCCCAGGAGTGGCCGGCCAACCAAAATGACCCCAAGAGCGCAGCGACGACTCATCCAAGAGGTCACAAAAGACCCCACAACAACATCCAAAGAACTGCAGGCCTCACTTGCCTCAGTTAAGGTCACTGACTAATATTTACATTTGTTTGATCTGAAACATTTAAGCGTGGCAAACATGCAAAAAAATATTAAATCAGGAAGGGGCAAACGCTTTTTCACACCACTGTACATTGTTATTCCCAGTGGAGTAGTACTTGGCTGTAACTAGCGGAGGTGATGCTGATTCAGTCTAAACTAGTTTATTGTTTAAACGGACGTGAGATCAACAATGCCACACTCCTCTGGGAGCATCACTGTGCTTAATCAAACACCGGCATGGACATTGATTCTCTCATTGCATTCACAATAATAACTATAAAATAATCAATTCATTGTACTCTCCGTCGAAGGACAGCAGCGACAAGCACCTTCCAGCTCAGGCATGCCTCTGCCCCTACCTCAGTGTCTCATTTGTCTGTATTTTTTTGTCCACTTAGCAAGGATAAAGATGTCACACTTGCATTAAAGACATTACAGGGCTGTAGAAAGCCATGGTGTGCAATAAATATTTGTGCAAACATTATATTGACAGCATGCTGACAAACAGAGATTGCCATCCGACTCAATGTCTCAGCTTGTGCATTTAAGCTCAGAGGAAGGACTCGCTGCAGCCACATCTCACGTTTCTGCCCTGTATTTGATCAGAAAATGTGCAAATCCAAATTTTCACTGATGTTAAATGATTGGAATCATACAGAAAATACAATTATAACACAGTTCATATTTATTATATTCATATTATATTCATATTTATTTTATGTTGTCATTATTTGATAATATTTCATGGTGACTGCCTCCCCTGACACATCACTACTAACTCCCATCCCTATAGTAACACACATAGCATCAGAATACAACTGATGACAACAGTCTTCATGGACAGTAATAGATACTTCAAATCATAGCCATGAGAAAGATATACTTGAGTTTGAGTCTTTCCCAGATGTCCTTGCAATGCCGACGGATGTGGAGCGTGTCTCCTTGATGGTGAAAGCAGTTTTAGCGAAGACCTGTTAAACACTCACAACAAAGAGGTTGTCTGCAGTAACATTTGTATCCAAGTCAGACTTGTGAGAATATTCTCTCTACGGGTTTGGACTACTTCAAAAGTTGGATCGCATTTTAGACTATTCTTTCCCAACGCCGTACAGCTGTTTTTTTAAGTATTCCAAATGGAACTATCGGAATGTCAACGATTTCCTGGAGGGTGCAGTACTTTGTTTTATGTACAGCTTAACATATGAAGATGCATTCAAATCGGCATTTAGTCCTCTCTTATGTATTGTATATACATGGGGAGTTGGCTGCCATTGTCTTTTTTCAGTTAAGGAAAAAGGAAGCTGCTGGAAATTTAAGTTGTCCATATCTTAAAGCCGTGATATTGTCATCCCAGCCGGATGGCCGTCTGGTGTTTGTTAAAAAGGAGAAAGAAGAAAAAAAAAAAAAACAGTCCAGGCAGGCGACTGAATCATATCATCTTGCCAGTGCGTCCTTGCGTTCCCACCTCCATCATTACAGAAACATGTTTTATTTTCAGCGGTGCTGTTCTCGGTGACTCACAGCTCACTTAGGCCTCAGATGCCTTAAACGTAGATTGAGCGGTCATAAGAAGTAACCATTGTACTGAATGTATGCAGTATAACATATTCCTCCTGTCTTATACGCTGCAAGTTGAAACCCTGGAAATACTGTATGAATGCTTCTTTATGTTTCAGGTAAATGGGATCTGCTGGACTTCATTCAAAGGTTTGATCTGGGAGCACCTGTGGCTGCAGTGCAGTTTCTCACACAAAACTCCAAAGACTGAAGAGTTCCTAAGGCCTGCATGGTGATGTGTGATCGTCTTTCTGATTGAATTACAATTGCATGATTTCTTCAAAACTCACAACAGGGTGGATCCCTTTGTCTTTAACTAGAAAGAGATTTCCTCTTTGTGTTTCCGCTCGCTACCGCATCGCTGTCACATGTCACTGCAACATTGAGGAGATAGATTTTGACCTCGCTGGGGACTTCTTATTAGTTTCCGAACACTGTCAACAAAAAAGGAAAGGGGCCTCTGATATCACAACCCAGTGTGGAAAGAGTTGATTCTAAATCAGGGACGGAAATACGTCAAGGCCAAAAAAAGGAAGTAGGAGGTAAAACCGAGACCACAGCACAGCCGGATGCTGCAGTGGAACTAAAATACCCATAGTGACAGGACAGGGGGAGGGGCTTCGTAGACTGTGGTTCTTTTGGCAAAGGGGACTTACCGCCTGTGTTAGTATTTGTTTATCATATTTCCGTTGACCACTCTTGGTTAGAAACATTAAAGCAACTTTCGGGCTCCTTTGATTGATTTCCTGAAGTAAAAGCCCCATTGGTCTAACTGTGTCCTTCAGTGTAACTTTGGGACGATTAACCCGTTTTGAACCTTGGCTAGTTGCATAAGAGGCCCACCTGGCAGGTCTGCAGAGGATGGTGTGTCAACTTTTCAACCCTTTCACTTAGAGTTACTTTTCATGACTCTTTGTAGAGGGTGGGTCAGAGTACCCCCTCCCCAAAGGAGGAATATCGGTTTCTAACCAGCACCTCTCCTCTGGGATGGGCTTGTATCAATACCCCAGATGTCTTGATTTCCATCAAGGACTTTGATGTTGTGATGATCAATCTTTAGTTGGTGGTTGCATTGACCCTAATTTGGTGTCTCATCAGTGGTCCAAGCAGGAGTAGGTAATGGAGGTTTTTGTTCCTTTGGTGGATAAGCCAGCCTTGGTAAACCCCTGTGTGCCCTCCTGATGAACCCTGAGAGATCATTGATCAATTTGTCCTGCATCTGCTTTTGTTTGCTTCCTGGACTTAGCCGTGAAAGTGGCAGGCTTTACAAACAAAACAACAGCACATCTCAGACACTTCATCTGGAAAGCCATCAGTTGAAAACAAGTGTTTAGTAATTGTTGGGTGGCATCATCATCCCTCTCGACCAGGATTTTCACATCTTATTTGACTTATTAAACAACATTCTTACAATTGGCAAGTTGACACACCTCCTTGGAATGCATCAGCAAAGCACAGAATTGCCAAGATCTTCACTTCAAAAATCAAAACTGTGTTTTTCCTCTATTGATATCTGACAAAACAACTGGATTTGCCGCTCTTTGGCTTCCTCAAATGTGTATATTTTTACTCCACGGCAGGAGAGTTGAAATATTATGATTAAGAAAAACTTGACACAAAAGATGTTGCCCTCTCACATCCCCTGATACTCTAGCAAATGCATTTAATATGTTCTTAATGTATTCAAACTTACATTAATTAAAAGGAATCTGTTTAATCAATTCCATTGCCTAACCGGGACAAAAGTGATCTAATATGCGCAGTGAGTCTTCATGCTGCGCTTGTTTCCACTTATTTCACTGGAGAATTTATCCACTTCATCACTGATTGTGACATAAACAGACTGTATTGTGATGCCATGACCTGTACTGAAAGCGCCTGGGGATTTTAATTGTGTCTTAGAGGTAAATTCCCTTCACATATCCACACTTAACTGCATTTTAGCACTTGTTTGCTTTCATTAACATTAAACACTGAATAATGCAGCGCATCCTTTGACTTCTTGTCTCCTCTGGCTGTGTTTTTGAACTGTAAGTTGTCGTCTTCTCATTGTGTGATATGGAATATAAAAATACATACAACTTTTTTTATTTCACATCTGTCACATTTCTTAATGGTTGCTATTGACTTTGGTGTGAAAAAGTGTTTGCACCCTTCTTGATAGCTTACTTTTTGCATGTTTGTCACACTTAAATGTTTCACGTCATCAAACTAATTTAAATATTAGTCAGTGACAACACAACTGAACACAAAATGCAGTTCTTAAATGAAACTTGTTATTATTAAGGGAGAAAAAAAATCCAAATCTACATGGCCCTGTGTGAAAAAGTGATTGCCCCCCTGTTAAAATATAACTGAGATGAATTGAGATCTGTCAGTCTGGAAAATGTTATACAGCCATTTCTAAAGCTTTGGGACTCCAGCGAACCACACCTTAAAAAGGTGCTTCATGCTGGAAAACCCTCCAATGTGGCTAAATTACAACAATTCTGGATGGATGAGTGGGCCAGAGACTCATTGCAAGTTGTAGCAAACGCTTGATTGCAGTTGTTGCTGCTAAGGGTGGCCCATCCAGGTATTAGGTTTAGGGGGCAATCACTTTTTCACACAGGGTCATGTAGGTTTGGATTTGTTTCTCCCCTAATAAGAAAAAGTTTCATATAAAAACTGCATTTTGTGTTCAGTTGTGTTGTCATTGACTAATATTTAAATTTGTTTGAAGATATATATATGCTATTATGGGTTTAGCATCCACAAGACTAATTCAGGATGGCTTAAATGAAAGGCAGGGGAGGAGGATATGAATTGTTTGACAATAGTACTGATTATGGATCTTCCACAAGCAAGAACCTGGGAAAAAACCAAACTTATTTGACTATACATCCAAGTTTTCCATGAGCTGTCAGGTTATAGTGCCCCCATGGAAGTCCCATGTGCAAATGAGCTGCAAGGCAGTGTACCAGTCCCTTGTGTAGTACTGAAAAGAAGCCAACAAAAGGTCATCCAGGTGACAATCAAATGCCCACTTTCCATATTAGAGACGAGGAGTAAATATTAATCGTGAGCCTCCTTTATACAGAGAACCTGCAAAAGTGCTGCCCCTTTCACACTGTCAGTAACAGCTGGCTTTTTTCTGCCTTTTGTTTGTGTCACTGTTTTATGGTAACGTCACCAACACAAACGGGCAATTTCCCACCTTCTGAGGTAGTATCTGAGCCATAACAGATGCGGTATGGCGTCTGTGAATAAGGGAATGCTGAAAAGGTGGGACGGGGTGTGAATTTTAACAACTGAGACTCACCTTTTCCACCCAATTGTGTTAAAAGCAATTGTGGACAAGTATTTTGAAACGTCACATTAGACGCTGGTGCTGACGTCTTCACTTCAATCATTATCTGATTGCATCACTGGGTTCTGTGTAAATTGCCATAGGCAAATAATAGCTGGATCTTCTGTTATGGCATTTTTTTTTTTATCTCTGTGCCTTTTATATAGAAACTAGAGTACTGCTGCAACTGCTTTCACACAGGGACACTACATCTAGCAATCAGATAGAAGTGTAACAACATATGGTGTGGCATATACAGTCCAATACTTGTCAGAACAGGGGCGGTTATGTTGAACACAACAAAGGAGGACACAGGCCCCATGCCGTCCATCTCTGTTACGGCTCGGATACTGCCTCTAAGAACAGAAATCGCTGGGTTGTCTCAGTTCCATCAAACCGCGACCGCGCCGTTTATGTAGACGATGTGAAAGGGGCTGTGGGCATTTGTGTAGACTTTTCCACCATGCTTTACTAGCATCAGATGAGCTACAACGATTATGTTTTGTGGCACTAACCTAAAAATGTGTGTTGAACAAGCTGAATCTAGCACTGAATCCAATAGAGTCCCTGTTTGTCTTGCTGAATCAAATGACCGGGCTCGGGACTGGGAGGATGCTGCTCCACTCTACTGGTGTAACTGGTAATCACTACACACATCCACACATGCACATGGCACTGCCTCAGTTTGTATAAGCCCCCCCCCAAACACAGAATGATTCAGACCACCCACACACACTCTTTATATACTTGTGCTTCATCGAGGCACTTATTAATTCCTACGTCTGGATACGCATACGGTGACATATGTTTATCATAACGGTGGCTTTTTTTTTGCGTAGCTCGACAGTTTTTGTTGGGGGTTTTTTAAACAGCTCCAAGACAAAATTTTCACTCAACTACTAGTCCCAAAATCCATAAAGATCTGACCAAAGTGACATTTGAGGGATTTTTCTAAACGTTGCAAAGTTGTTGTTGGGCTATTTTTAACTTTCTGTTTCTCACAACTTTGCTTGGTATAAATTCTCACCATGACGTTTTGTCTACAGCAGTCTTTTTTTGTCTACAGTCATTTCTCTTTTAGCGCGGCTTTAGATCACTTTCCACAACTTCACCGGAACTCATGTCCATATTGGGCCGTAATGGGGCGTGACCGGACGGTGCCTTTTTTGGAGTTCCACGTTGGCGGTCACGTGGGCCAGCCCTAGTCAAAGCAAAGCGTGCTTTGCAGTGTTGACAAACCATTATCATGCGTCACTTGGCGTCCTTTATACAGTGCTGTCAGTGCATGCTGGGTGGTTTTGGGGAAACTGCACGATGTTAGAAAGTTTGTTCAGCATGGTCAACAAAGTAAAATGACACTAAGCAGTGTAAGACTAAATACATTTGTGAATTTGTGTCTAAAGTGTGACATAAATGAGCACACATACTATGACAGTTCAAGAGTGCTAATAGAGATAGCAAACAGTTCTATCGGTGTAATGTTTCCTACTAGTCCAAAGACACGGACAAGAAAGGACTCGGTTCGCTTACACTTGGAATTGTTTGAAAGTTTTGTTGCAGTTATCTCCCGGAGCCTTTTTCCCTCCATTTGTAGTTTCCACTTGGCCGACTGACGCTCGGAGAGCCTGGCGCTGAGCACTCTGTCCATGTATGGGCATCTACGTCACGCAAAGGTTCCAGCCCCCTATTTAATGCTGCCACACTGGAGTCCCCAAACCAGCTACAATAGAGCAAGTATAGAGCCGCTCTCTTTAATTTGCACACTCCACATTGGCCACAAGCAGCCCACAAAGGCTTCCACACTGATCCGAGTCATAACCAAATAGTCTGAGTGCGGAACCAGAATCGGCGCTGTTCGTCCTCCGCGCTGGGAGATAAACTTCCGACGGCACCAGAAGCTGGACCCGTCCGTCCCACGACTCATCTCTCCTTACAAACCAGCCTGACCACCCCGGTGTTCGGTGCACCTGAGCGGGAGGGGGAGGGGGATATACGTGTACACTGGCCTCCCTCGTCCACGCCGGAGTGACTCGCAGTGCTATGACCGGGAAAGTGGCGGAGAAGCTCCCTCTTACCATGAGCAGTCTAATAAACACCATCCCCGACAGTCTGTACCCAGAAGAGGACGTCCCCACGTCTATGAACATTTTCACCAGCACGGAATCTATTAACCACTACGCTCAGATGAACACGGGTAAGAAGTGACTTTTATATGTTATCGTTCATTTGTTAAGGAAGTGTACAAAAGATGCGCGCTGAAGAAGGCAACAGTTGTCTTGGAGGAGCACCTGTTAGCGCGCTCCTCTTGCGCGCAGTCCTCTGCTGAGTGCTCTCTCTCCGGCCACCGGAAACAACGCACACCTTTGCAACGGGGCACGACTTTAATCTGGATTAAGTGTTCATTTTCTCCTCGCTTCTTGTACAACCGAAATGTGATGACATTTATTAGACGCTGCACTGACAAAAAACAAAAAAAACAACAATCATTCTAAAATGTTTTATATCCAGATTACAGGCTTTATTAATTCTTAGTTCTTCCTCTTGGTGAAATATGAACGTGCAAATGTCTTTTACACAATTTAGCGTGTAGATCTATCATTAAAAAAGCGATTAAACGTGAGAATTAAATACATCAAGTACGTGTTAAATAACTGTCACCCGAAATTTACAGTATGGATATTATATTGATATTTGCTTTATAAATTCTAAATGGTAATAAACGTAAAGTGTGTGTGTGTGCGTGTGTGTGTGTGTTAATCCTTGAGAAACCCCGGTAAAACGGCAAAGGCCCGTGAAACCTTTTTCTGCACTAAACCGCGAGGCCTCGTTTACATCTTAATCCAGATGACTGTATATTTTTAATTAATTCAATCGCCGGATGAATAGGAGTCGTGGTTGCCGCTCGGTGTCGGTGCACGTTGGCAGGAAATCAATCAGCAATTGTGCAGCTACACACCTCCTCACTGGGAGACCGTTCTGCACGAAATTGTCTCAGTCCATGCAGATCAAGCTTTTCTATTTACTTTCAACACTGCAATTAACTTGAACTTATTTTTATTGTATTGTCCAGAAATAAAAGCAACACGTAAGTTTGGATCCAAGAAAAGGATGTACGCCCACTCGTTCACCTTCAAAAATAATCTCTTCCAGTCTGGGTCTAATTAATGTAAAATTAAAAAGGTGACAGCACATTACTCGCAATTATTTTTATTTGTTGCTCCAATGTGTCGTCCGTCATGTATGAGACAATTCTAAAATGAGAGGTAAATAAAAATGATAAGATATCTACAGAGAGCAGACGTGCTGCTATTTTAATTCTCCATAATGCATTGTTGAGTGTATTATTTTTGCCAAAGATTTAATACTTAACAATTATATAGGTGATCCATATTCCTCTTAAAAATCCCACAGGTGTGATAGAGCATCCAGCATTAAATGCAACTCGATTCAAATCTTAACCATAACCATCACGAGTGTTACATACGTCATATGTTCATGCATTTATATGCACGTAATTTACTTGTTTTAGTTGTGCTTGGATATTTTTTTTCTTTCAGCTATGCATTTTTGCAAATGAAATGATCCCATTGAGCTATTTCTCAGGTGCATTTCTTTAACATGTGCAAGTAACCAGGCTGTGGTGTCAGATTCAGAAGAACGAAGGTATCCACGACTCAAATCTTGTCGTTGTTAATGTACATATTGCTTAAATGCGCCCTCATGTTCCCTCCATTACAGATATTGTTTGCTGCAAATGTGTATAGAATCCCAGAGCGTGGTGGATGAGGCGTCTGCCTCCTAATCCTCTTCCCCCTCCCCTGTAAAGAAATCAGATCTTGCCATTAAGTTTGGCTGTCCTCCTGAGGGCCACAATGACTGGATCAAAGGGGGTGTTTAGGTTGTGATTTATGAAGGCTTGTGGGATCTGAGAGGGAGAGACACCACTGCCTTTAGATGCAGCAAGTCTGTCACTTGAACTTAGGGCTCGGACGACGCTTGCATTTCTTTAGCAAGTTTAGGGCTTTTTTTTTTATACATTTGATTTCTCACTGGCACATGGAGACGAGCAAAATTCAGAGCACACCCTTAGAGTTCCTAAAACAAACTTGTTTTTCTTGACTTGTATTAGTGGCACTTTTGCTGTCAGTTGTGCACACTAATGCTTGAGGAGCCCATGTGGATTATTTCTGTCTTTGTTCTGCTCTAACCTAGATAACATCATGGATATAGGCATGGGAAGTGAGAAGGCAAGTGCAGAGATTCAGTATGGATCCAGCTTCCAGTCCAACCGGAGTGGGCAGACTGTCACCTATTTGGGCAAGTTTGCCTTTGACACACCGTCATCGGGTGGCATCGGCAGCTCTGGCTGGTGTTCTGACAACAACATCATCAGCCTCGTCAGCGCGGGAATCCTTGGTGTCTCGCCGTCACCTGGCACGGTCAGCGCCCAGACGCCATCCTCAGCAGCCAGCATGGGTGGACAGAACTCTGACATGGAGCAGGTTTACGGCCCGCCGCTGCCTGCCTACTCCACCTGCAGTGACCTGTACCAGGATCAGGTGTCCTTCCACCACAGTCCTGCCACCAGTACAGCTCTGGCTTATCCTGGCAATGACTATCACTCCACGTCCAAAGCCTCAATGGATGGCAGCCTTTTTTCCATGATCCCTGACTACAACCTTTTCCATCATCAAGGGGAAGTCAGTGTGATGGAGCACAAGCCCTTTCAGACTATGGACCCCATTCGAGTCAACCCTCCGCCCATCACTCCCCTTGAAACAATCAGAGCGTTCAAAGACAAGCAGCAGATTCACCCGGGTTTCATCGGCGGGCAGCAGCACCCTCCTCCTCACCACCCAGCGCCGCAGACTCTGACGCTCAAACCCATCAGACCACGGAAGTATCCCAATCGCCCGAGCAAAACCCCCGTCCACGAACGTCCGCACGCTTGCCCGGCAGAGAACTGTGACAGGCGGTTCTCACGCTCGGACGAGCTGACGCGGCACCTGCGTATCCACACAGGCCACAAGCCCTTCCAGTGCAGAATCTGCATGCGCTCCTTCAGCCGCAGCGACCACCTGACCACACACATCCGCACACACACTGGCGAAAAGCCGTTCTCCTGTGAGTTCTGCGGGCGCAAGTTCGCCCGAAGCGACGAGCGAAAGAGACATGCTAAAGTTCACCTTAAACAGAAGGACAAGAAGCCGTCCGACAAAGGGAGCGGAGTGATCGGGAGCCACAGCTCGCCTTCCAACTCCTGTGGAGGGCCCATCTTGGGGACCTCATGACCATAACTACCTGCACTTAGAGTGGAGCCTGCCCCTTAAACAGACTCAGGACAATGGGGCTGCATCCATCGTAAGACAACAAAACATAGATGACTTGTTCGCTCCTCTCTTTGGTTGCACTCCTTCCGTTTCGAGATGGATGCTTTTCATTTCAGTAACAGGGAAGAGGCTGCAGTGCCCATCAGAGAGAACCTTAGTACATTCCGTCCAAAAAAGCCACTATAACTATCCTGGCTTTGCTGTGGTTCCACTTAAATTTCTTAACTGAGAGGAAGCCAGAATCTATCACAGAGGTCAAAACAGACAAACTGAACAAAGGAGCAAAGTGAAAGGGTGAGTTGTCTGGGATGTATGCAGTGATTTTACTAGGCTGTTTAAAAGTGCAATTGGTTGTGTTTGTGTACTGTCACGGACACCTTATAGTGGCACTTGTCTTTTTTGTTGTTTTATTTCTTTTGTTGAAGTGTGGTGTTTTTTTGTGTGTGTGTATTTGAATGTTGTTTTCTCCAATGAATGTGCCAAATGTATTTTGTGGTAACTCAGCCAACCTTGTTCTTATTATTGTGCCTGATATTTGCCAAACACACCAGTGATATCAGCTTCCACTTGGGGTCATTAAAAGAAAGGTCACATTCCAAACTTATCTCCCATTTAGATTTATGTGCAGTTTGACTAAATGTAAATAACAACTGAATGGGTCACGAGTTGTCCTGTTTCATGCCTGCAGCAGTCATGGCCATGCACAGTGGCTTGATGTGATGTTACCAGAAATAAATCCCATCAACACTGTTCATGATCAATTCTAAGCAATATTTGATGATATCAACACATACATGGAGAGACAACAAACAACAAATATGTGGCACTAGGTTACAAACCAGCAGTATACTGTGTGCTTCCCAGTATCTGCATGCACTGTTCAAATGTATTTGCTATGTTGAGATTCTAAAGAATGAGCAACTAACAGGTATGATTTAAAAATATCCAAATCATCTGACAACAAAGGGGTTTCTTGCTTTTGTACCATATACAAATTGCTACAGTAAAAGTTTTGCGTTCAACTGCACTATAGGTCAGTATTTTTGCACACAAGCGCATATATACAGTATGTGCATGCCAGTATGCACAATGTGTAAAATGCAAAAATCTGCATAAATTAAAGGAGACGCTTTGACTGAATGCTTGTGCAGAATGTTTTCCAGCTTTTTGACAGCCACATGGGTTATTGAAAAAATGTTGAAGCATTAAAATGAGGTGTTTTACCCACAACAATTGCATCATTCATACACGTTAAAATTGTAACTCATTTAAAGAAGCACATCTTTCAGTGAACTCCACTTCCACTCTGGAGAGGCTAAATGATTGCACTGTCTCTTGAACTATACAGGGGGAAGCCAACATTTTCACACCATGTGGTTTTATATTGACCATTGTGCTGAAAGGACGTAAAACACACATCATGTCTTCATACGGCTTCTTTTCAATCTTAAACAAATGTTTCAACTTAAGCAACCAAATCTGCAAAATATACTGCAGAATAATCTTCCCCACATTGTTTCAAAACCAAACAGAACCAATCAACATACTCAGCATCAAGAAGAACTAAAAGACTGAGTTACCGAAAGCCATGAGACATCAAGCATGATACTCATCTTTCTACAAAATTGATGTGAAGTTATTTTCTTACTCCTAATGCGCATTTTGGGACTAATAACCATGCTTATGTGGCAAGGCTGTTGCTCATTTGATTATAATCCTTACTTCTACAACTTTATCGCTAATATAATTATCAAAAGAAAGCAAGCTTGGCTTGTTAGTCATTTTGTTCTTCTAAGAATGGTGGGGCTTGTTAGATGACAGTGGATCTTGTATTTGAGTAAGACTATTAGAATAGAGAAACTGCTGAAGCCGGTCAGTAGACAAAGAGGGCAGGACGAAAGTGAATTACGGACAGGTGCAATGGCCGGAAAAAGTGTTTCAAAAGTATAACAGAGACGACGTTGTGGATTCAGCATCACAGGCCGTGTTCTCTAGCTCTCTGGCTCTCTCCTGGTTTTCACTGCTGAGCTTGCTGGCAAGTGTCCACTTACTTTCCAATTATGTTGGCCTCAGAGGGTCTTTTCTCCGCTCATCCACATGGATAAATGAACAGGCACCCTTGCATTTGGGCAGAGAATTCAACATAAAATATATATACTGTAAAAGGCATGCTTCTTATTTTGAACCAAGATTTGACTTTTAGAATGGTCAGATTTTCTTAATGTCCCCTCACAACAACATGATGTAGCAGCTATTCCCATGCAGTAAAGCACAAAGCAATATTGTTCATGATGTGATTAGATATAGCAACTATTTATGTTAAATGTAATATTGTGTATCAACAATAATAATAATAATAATGTGACATTATCCAGTGATTATAGATTCATGGTTTTGAATATATTTGACCAAAAAGAGAAGCTATTCTTGATTTGACACTTGCTTAGTGAGAATGGATGTGTTTAATTATATGTTGAATGTGGCCTCCTTGCAGGGAAAGCGGTGTTTATGTTGCATTGTGTCGAGGAATGCAGCACACTCTGGTTTTCCATGACTAAATGAAGCCATGTATAATTACAACCTCACAAATTCAATGTCATTGGTCACATCCTCTTGAATGTGTTTGTCACTTTGTTTCATGACATTTTTTTCTGTAATGAACAGATGGATTTAGGCTCTCCTCATTCCCACCCCCTCACTGTATAGTTTGGTGGTAAAAACAATACAAGCATCAGGAAATAATCCTCCCGTGTGAATCCTATAGATTTATTAAACAATCCCTTCTCCGAGAACAATATTATTTATATTTTTTACGATTCACAAAAGGAGAGGGTGAGTGCTCTGACAGAACATGGAATATGCCTCATCTTCCTTCTTGGCTCCACGTTGGACACCATCCAACATCAGCAGCCATCTTTGTGCCAAACTGGGTTGCAAGGTTGGCTGATCAAAAACAATGCCATGAAGACTCACACAGGAGCAACAAATTAAAAAAAAAAAAAGTGACCTCAGTCTGCTTGCAAGTGGAAGGCAGCCTTATGCTAATGTTTGTGTTTTTAATTGTTTGATTTGGTCTCTGTAAACATGGCCTCGGGGCAACAGGCTTGTGTGTAAGACAGTTCAGGCTACTTTCTGGACTTGCAGCGTGGCTTCAGGGATCATGTGGCCATCTACGGTAACACTACGGTATTCACGCGAGCAGTTTCCCCCCCCCCCATGTTGTGTTGTGTTTCCTTTTCACTGCAGTATATCCTCATGTTTGCATGTGCACGGAAATGTTCCAAAGCGCCGGCCGCCGATGGTGCGGGTGGTGCTCATTTCTTTATTATGCATGAAAATACAACGGGTGGGAAAATGGGATAACAACCATTCAAGATGGACGATTTGAGACGCACAATGGGGTAACTGTTCTGTTGGTTTTTATTTTTTTGTT
Source organism: Dunckerocampus dactyliophorus (assembly GCF_027744805.1). Classification (NCBI taxonomy): domain Eukaryota; kingdom Metazoa; phylum Chordata; class Actinopteri; order Syngnathiformes; family Syngnathidae; genus Dunckerocampus; species Dunckerocampus dactyliophorus. The sequence goes on along the minus strand of NC_072822.1, from coordinate 11,428,803 downwards.
TTTTTTTCAGAGAACATGTTGTGGGTGTCTTATTGGCCTTTTTCCATGTTTCTATTACCTTATAATAAGGTCCTTTTATGATGAGCTGAATATTGAAATGAATTTTACTCTCTTTGTGATGGGGACATGTGCTCCCCTGTTTACTTGGCACTTCAGTTTGTTGTCATGCAAATGTTTTGTCATTTCTATGTAAGTACTTGAATAAAGAAAGATACTGCATACCCCCGTTTGCCCTTCTACACATTTGTGCACTTGATTTACATAGAAAATGCGAAAAAAACACAAGTTTAATGCTAATAATGAAACATTACAAGTCAAACTTAGTCAGTTGTGTCCTGATGCTGCTCTCAGGAAACACAAGAGACTGATCCTCCAACTTCCTGTTTGGAGCCCCGTCGTTTGGCCGAAAGGGATGAGGTCCTCGGAAGAAAACACAATTGCTCAATGAAAGTGGATTCGAAGTCAGCGCAAACATGAGCTGGTAAGTTGCTTTAACGTTAATTATTCCCGTGCATTCGGCGCCAATTGCTATAGGCTGGTGAGCTAAACCTATCCTGGTTTTGGCTATTTCCTGGTAGCTCAAACAGTATGGGCATTAACTTCAGGCTAAGTTAGCGCTAGGCGTTTTTCGAAATGCGCATAGGTATAAAGTCACTTTAAGAGTTTTAAAACCAATTCTGTCCGTTAAGTATCGTGTGGTTAATGTAGACTAAAGCTCTGTATGTCAACTGGAGAAGGTTGTAAGTGGTCATCGAGCGAAGGGCGCATGCTAAGCTAACTTGCTCGTACAACCGACGGCGGAATGACATGAAAAGACCATACCTTCAAGTTAGTTTCTTTTATTCTGTTTTATGATCAAAACTTAACTTGAGCATAACTGGAGTGCGAGGCAACGAGCAAGTTAACTCATGTTGGTGACAGCAGACGTTTTTTTTTTAAAGGGCTGTCATCTTCTGTTTACAGTAATGGAACTGTTGCTAGCACGCGTTAGCGTCTTGTCAAGACTGCACTACATCGAGCTAGTTTCACAGTTGTTATCACAATTGTCTATTTAATAACTTCTACAAATTTTCTATTTCTACAAATACAACCCTTCGCGTGTTGCGGTAGGTTAATGACTGAAAAGCAAAATAACTTAAAAGTATCAGATAGTTGAGGTAGCAAAAACGTGCACTCACTTCCGGTTTGTTTCTACAAATTAAGAGGGTTAGCTAAATTGCATTGTTAGGTACACCTGCTCACTCTGAGATCAATAAAATGCAGTGCAGCCATAAAACCACAATTATAAACATTGTTAAAATAATACCTCTCTGACAGTGTCCAAGCAGCATTAGATAAAGCAAATAAAGATGTATATCAAATCAATTGTTTCAACATTTTGCTATTCAAGTCATTGTGACTAAAACAATCCACGCCGTCAGTCAAAATGGTACAGGAACCAGGAAGTGTCTTGCTGGTGCTCTATTTTTAAATGATATTAGCAATTACCATGGCTGAGGTATGTGCGGTTGTACTGTGTAGTCATATTTGTAAAGGTAGACTATTTAGGAATTTGGTACACCTTTGGATGCCATTGTTGGCTGTCTGAAAGGGGTCATTTTTATTATGTGCAGACTTATTTTTTTTCCTATAGCACCATTATAAAACTATAAAACATTAAGTAACTGTACAGGTGATGTAACATTTTAACATTGTTAAATGCCATACAAGTGTAAAAAGAAGTTAGCCGTAATATATTTAAAATTAAAATCCTTAGTCCTCACCCTTAACCTTTAATGACACATGACAGACTTGCAGAGGGAGATGACTTTGTGTGCCTGGGAGACGATATTTTTGTGGTGTATGTTCCCTTCTTCTACTGGCAGTTGCGAAAATGAAACTAGGGTAACAAAAAACTTGACAGACTACTATTTAGGATCATGGGAAGGCAATAAAGAAACTGAAATGATGACAGCAGCTACTTATACGAAAACTGCACTTTTTAAAATTTTGCCCGTCATCCACAATCCTTATTTGAGACATTAACGTGCGTCTTTCTCTTTTCTGCGCGTTCTAAAGATGTAAAAACAGATAAAAAGAAGCAGGTCATTACCGCACATAATGGGACACACCCATTTCGCCTAGAATGCCCACTATTAGAATAACTCCAAAGACGTTTTATCGTTTTATATCCATGCTGTAACCATGTAGCAACAGGCGCATTCATGATAACATGTAATACGTACAGTATTTTGCTGTACTTTGGTCGTTTGAATCATTGCTGGAACTTCCTTCCGGGCGCATTGATTTCACGTAGAAACGATCGCTACACCGAGCGTTAACTTTTCCAAACTCGAAAACAAAAACACAACAGCAGTGGCCGCAGCTGCAGTATGTGGTGTTACTTTTCGGTAACGGCCTGACACGGTGTGAGCGCGGCGCTGATGCGCTATGAGCGAGTGTGGGGTGAAGCTAGTTGCTATCCAGCTAGTAGCTAGCTGATGTGGTGTGGCAAGGTGTCACGACGCCAGTAAAGTAAGTTCTTCGGCCTAACAATGTTAATAACAATAGTAATAACAATGTCGCTGTAGCTTGGTTAATATGCAGGTCACATTATGTAAATGGAGCGTTGTTGATGATTTTTTTTGTTTTTTTTCAGAAAGCTTGCATCTCATTAAGTGCATTCTTAGCTGTCTCTTTGTAGCTGTTTTTATATCTTTATAACACACAGAAAAGAAACAGATGTGTGTTCAAGTCTCACAAGGATTGTGGATGATGGGCAAAATTCCCCAAAACTTGCATTTTCTTTTAAAGTATGGTTCCATCACTTCCATTCTAATGAGCAAAATCGCTTGTGTGTTAGTTGTGTTTTGTCATTTTGGATTAAAGTGACAAAGAATTATCCAGAACTTTCTACAATGGCATTGTTTTGATGGCTTTCTCATCCAAGACTACATTTTCGACTACTGCTAAACAATGGACCGTAAAAGCACGCTGCCTGTCACCCGCACATCATTGCACAATATTATCATCTCTCTGGAAAACAAACCCCGGGCTTGCATCGATGGTGAGTCAGTATTGTTGTCAATCTGTGGGCTCAAAAAGCTGTTTAGATGGTTTAGATGCTCACGGAGCTGAAGTCTTGCAAGATATGAGGGCGTCTTTCATTAAAATGTAGGATCAATTGTGAATTGGAAGGCTTTCGGCCTATTTGTGTTCAAAATTGTTTTAATTTATTTTGGTTCCGCAAATAAAATAGATCTTAACCAAATGTAATAACATTTAGTCATATTGAATTTAGCTATTAAATGTAACCATGGGCATATATAGTATGTTCATTTATGTGGATCTGAGCCAAGCAAAGTTGATCACGGTGCTCGTGCTTGCTTTTCACTATTCATAATGATAGAATGGGAGAACAAGTCTATAAGTCCTTTTTATGTCTGCACATGCATTCACTTTTTATGACACATTCTTGGTGTAAAATTGAAGGAAGATGGTTATCGAGCAAGTAATATGGCGTCATTCAGTTCAGCTGGCATCAATAGCTGGCAAGCAATGCTTCTCCCAGCACGCACCGCCAAACACAAGGTCAAGAGTGGGGTGCACCAGCAGTGAAAAGAGGCCTTTATGGACTCTGCTGAGGGGTGCATTCCAGTGTGGCCTGCACACTTTGCTCCTATGACGTGAGAGCTTTGACTTTGGGGTCATCAACAGAACAATTCCGCTTCCCAACATCTTCAACTGGCACTCTGTGTTCGCTGGAAGAGCTGAGGTCGAATGATGCGCAGTCTCCTCTCAGGGTGAGCGCATTGGCCGTTTAGTGAAAAGCCATTGGCTGTTCCAGCCCGTGCATAATCACCCAGAAGACTGTTATGTCTTTGTTTATGCCTACGTGCTTTCCGACGGTGGTGACGTGTAGTCCATTGCAGTCAAACTTTGAGAGTGCAGTTTGAACACATCGGCAGGAAAGTTAAAGTTTACCAATAAGTTCTCATGATTTTATGATCTTTTTAACGTCATAACAAGATCTCACTATAGAACCTCAGAGGGTTTTTTTGCATGCACTTTGAAACAGATTTCTTCATTGCAAATAATGGAAATGGAATTTATCTGTTCCAGGGTCAAACTGTCAACAACATAAAAATGTATTAACAATACAGACAAGGTTTTAAGTAACACTGTAACAGTCATACAGTTATAAATATAATTAATTCATTCATTTTCTATGCCGCTTAGTCCTCATTAGGGTCGTGGAGGTATGCTGGAGCCTATCCCAGCTGACTTTGGGCGAGAGGTGGGGTACACCCAAGGACTGGTCATCAGACAATGGCAGGGCACATATAGACAAACAACCATTCACACTCACATTCATACCTATGGACAATTTAGAGTCTCCAATTAACCTAACATGCATGTTTTTGGAATGTGGGAGGAACCCGGAGTACCTGGGGAAAACCCACACACGCACGGGGAGAACATGCAAACTCCACACAGAGATGTCCAACGGCGGTTCGAACCCAGGTCCTCCAGATCTCCTGACTGTGTGGCTAACATGCTACCCACTACTACAGTAGTAACAATGTTAAAACAAAAAATAGATTATGTATCCAATTTATATATCTTTTTTTTATTACAGATACTAATGTAAATAATTATATTAATTTTTTTGTGTGTTTTTCACTGTTCACTAGGTCTGTAGTTGCTGAAAAGTTTGGTTGTGGTCAAAAAAGTGAAAACAATATTTCTATGTTACATTTCTTTACCGTTTTATGAGATGGACTTTGGGACTTAAAATTATAAGGTGTAACTTCACATTAAAGGTGCCTCATCCTCATCAGATTTATTGGGAGCATTGTTAGTGGAAAACAGCAAAAATGCATATTTGCAAAATGACATTACATATAAGCAATGCAATTATTATTAAATTATTTACAGTAAGTCGTCCCTCGTTAATAGCGGTTAATTGGTTCCAGACGCGAACCAATTAATCTTAGACATAAATAAGATATTATAGACTAAACAATAGCATTGACAATGTACTACTTCCTGGCTGTATACTACTCTACTGCTGCTATTTGTGGTTAAGGAGAGACTCAAAATTCACTTCAATGGTTTTATTAACAAGCAAAGAATACATGCAGTTAGCGTTCACACAGGAGCTGCTGTCAGCCACTCGCTACACTGCTAAGCTGCTGCTAGCACTCAGCTAACAGTTAACTCTAGTCAGCTGATGCCACACACGTCACCTCCCAGGCCCCGCTTCTTAAAGGCACACATAAGTCACAGATACTGTATTACACTTCTTCACGTCTTTTGAATGTCTTATATTTGTATTTTCATTAATTTGGCCATGTTTATGCTTGAAAATGCTTAACTTTTTTAAACTAATGGGCCATAGTCAACTAAATTAAATTAGTAGATTGCAATATATTGTCACATATTTTTAAAATATTTTTTCATTTGTACTTTTCTTAAAAGTAATGCTAAAATATCATCTTGTTCTCGCAGACCCAATCTCGTGTATTGTCTCGTCTCGTGACACTCCTACTAATAGGCCATACTCCACCATGAACCAGCATGATTTATTAACTAATATATTTTTGAAAAACCTTGATAGAGTGAATTAATTCGAACCACAATGTGGCGAGGTACGACTTTATATCTTACTTGTGATTGCTGGCAGTCCCTAAATTCAGTCAATTAAAGCATCATTGTAATCAGCCTAATGTGCTAATTCAAGTAACAATTCTGTTACCATAATACATAATATTATACTGCAAATGGCTTAGTGCTCACTTTCACCGGAATGAAACGACTCTTATGTGCCAAAAAGAAACAAAAGAGTTATGATTCAAATGCATTCCAGCCCTGAGTGAAAACAGGCCAAAGTGTGATGCTGATGCAGGAACTATCAAAGAATATTTGGAGCGTATTTTTTTAATTGACTAGGCTAATTCTCTTGTTTGGCCACGCTGTGCTCTTTTGATTGAGCTGTCATCAAAAGGCTCTACCTCACACGAGTCGCATTCCTTCCTGGTTGCACAATGCTGCCCTACATCACACCCTTTCTTTTCCATCTCATTAGACTACACACCTTTCTTTTGACGCAGCTGCTGCCTCACCCTCCCTGTCAGCCGCAACTGTCCATCACATAGCTTAGATTTCAGGCTATTAGCGCTGTATCAATGACAACCTAGCAGCTAGAGCTTCTGGTAAAGGCAGTGTTCTCCGTCGCTTGGCTTCACAAAGCACTATGATGCTGGGGAGCAACTTATTAAGGCAAGGCGAGGTTTTGAAATGGGGATAAAAGATGTGTGTGTTTTAACTAAGAACGAAACATCTTCTTTTGCCAAAACAAATCAAGTAAGGGCCTCTGACTTTTTTCAACTGTGTAGAAAAGTTTTTTGTTAACGTATTTCTTCATATACAGCGGTGGCGGGGGCGTTTATATAATCAACTGCAGACCGTACCAGGTGTCTATTAGGGATAAAGCATTTATTGGGAAAAAGGCGTTATTTATTTTATAAAATGCATTTTTATAATCATTTTTTCTACAAGCAAATAATGATACTTTACAATACAATAAAATATTTCATTATTTTGTGTACACTACTGTACTCTCAACCAAACCCTCTCTAGCCAGCCTGTTATGCTCTCTTCTTGTCAGCAAACATGAGTGCTTCTTCATTTTTTTTCCAATTTCAGGTCAATATTTAAATGTTGAGTAGCTTTTGCTCCAGAACATTCTTTATCAACTTCACTGTAAACTTCAGCTTTACAGATGCAATTTCTGCTCTGCAGGAAGTGTGTGTTGTAAAAAAACATCAACCATGACACATGGTGGTAGGAGTCATCGTAAAGGGGATTACAGATGCCAGTATTTTTTCTGAAGGGGAAAATAGTTGTTTATTCAAGGTGTGCTATTGATTTGTTCAAGTGAAGAATGCACATTCACCTGGCTGATTGGGGTGCATTGTCTATTACAGGGGAGACCAAAATTTACGGAAATGTAGTATTTCTGAAAAAATGTGTGCCAGCTTTAGTATGTAGCCAATAATGACTGTTGGGTCATTTTCAGTGTATAGCAATCTGGATCAATCTCCTGAAAGAGGTAGCAAAAGCATGACATAGCAAGCAAAATTTAAAGTTATTTTCTAACCAGTTTGCATATTAAAATAAAGTATCACTTTAATATATATTGCTATGTCATCGTCATCATATCATTATAAATGCTTTAAACTAACCTTACATTGTCACAAACATGCTCCAACATGGTGACGTAGCTCGCACGTAACACAGTGCTTGTGGATGGACCCCGCTTCAAACTCTTAAAGTGCGAGATTCAAGTGTTCTTTGGAACATTGTTTGTTAGCACTGTAGTAAGACACTTCACCTTCCATGTTCCAAACAGTTCACCAAAATTCATGACACATACAATGGTGTGAAAAAGTGTTTGCCCTCTTGTATTTGTACTTTATTTTATTTATCCCACAGCGGGGAAATTCACTTGTTACAGCAGTAAGCAAGATACGCAAGTAAAGAATACAGTGTAAAGAATACGGTCGGTATGAAGGACCTGCGGAACCTCTCCTTCTTCTTCTTCCTAGTTTCTTAGTTTTTTGCATGATTGTCACACTTCAATGTTTCAGGTCATCAAATAAATTTAAATATTAGTCAATAACAACACAACTGAACAGAAAATGCAGTTTTTAAATGAAACTTTTTAATATTAAGGGGGAGAAAAAATCCAATCCAAACCTACATTGCCCTGTGTGGAGAAAAAGTGATTCCCCTGCTGTTTAAACATAACTGAGATTAATTGAGATCTACTGTATCAGTGTGGAAAGGTTTATAACGCCATTTCTAAAGCTTTGGGACAGCGAACCACCGTGAGAGCCATTATCCACAAATGGCGAAAACATGCAACAGTGGTGAACCGTCCCAGGAGGGGCCGGCCAACTAAAATGATCCCTAGAGCGCAGCGAGGACTCATCCAAAGGGTCACAAAAGATCCCACAATAACATCCAAAGAACTGCAGGTCTCACTTGCCTCAGTTAAGGTCAGTGTTCATGACTCCACCATAGGAAAGACACTGGGCAAAAATGGCCTGCGTGGCAGAGTTCCAAGACGAAAACCACTACTGAACAAAAAAAACATTAAGGCTCATCTGAATTTTGCCAGAAATCATCTTGATGATCCCCAAGACCTTTGGGGAAAATACTCTGATGATGATGTGATCTGACGAGACAAAAGTTGAACTTTTTGGAAGGTGTGTGTCCCATTACATCTGGCGTAAAATTAACGCTGGGTTTCAGAAAAAGGACATCATACCAGCAGTAAAATATGGTGGTGGTAGTGTGACGGTCTGGGGCTGTTTTGCTGCTTCAGGACCTAGAAGACTTTTTGTGATAAATGGAACCATGAATTCTGCTGTCCACCAAAAAACCCTGAAGGAGAATGTTCGGCCATCTGTTGGTGACCTCAAGCTGAAAGCAACTTGGGTTCTGCAGCAGTACAATGATCCAAGTCCACCTCTGAATGGCTGACGAAAAAAAAGAAGACTTTGGAGTGGCCTAGTCAAAGTCCTGACCTGAATACTATATTTAGATGCTGTGGCACGACCTTAAAAAGGTGCTTCATGCTGGAAAACCCTCCAATGTGGCTGAATTACAACAATACTGCAAAGATGAGTGGGCCAGAGTTCCTTCACAGCGCTGTAAGAGACTCATGGCAAATTAATTGCAAACCCTTGATTGCAGTTGTTGCCACAAAGGGTGGCCCAACCAGTTATTAGGTTTAGGGTCAGTCAGTTTTCCACACAGTGCCCTGTAGGTTTGGAATTCTTTTCTCGATTAATAATAAAAAGTTTCATTTAAAAACTGCATTTTAGGTTCAGTTGTGTTGTCATTGAAAAATATTTAAATTAGTTTGATGATCTGAAACATTTAAATGTGACAAACGTGCAAAAGAAATAAATCAGGAAGGTGGCAAACACTTTTCACACTTATACACAACGTATACAAGGTGTACACTGACTACCCTAATGTTTAAGTTTATTTTTATATCGTCTCTTGAGAAGATATACTGTAACAAAACTGGTTGCTGAAATGTGAGGGATATACTGCATGTTTAGTGATGACATGCAGTTAATGTACATGGGTTTTTCTGCACACGTGAGTGGAACTGGGAATTCACAGCTTCAGATTGGCCCTGTCAAGGTCCTGAATTTTTGTTCACCCTTTAGACTAGCACTAACCCCCAGTCACCCATCATGCAACTGATGACAGACTGAGATTGTTTGTGTAATTTCAGGATTCCTTTCAAGATTGGACAGCCAAAGAAGCAGATTGTCTCTAAAACTGTAAGTGGCCAGAAGAAAAGATTCTTCTAAATTCCAAAATGTTCAACGTACTAATCTGCAGTGTGTTTAAAAGTCTGTATACAATAGTAGTCTAAATTATACCCTTGCTGGCAAATAACTGACTGTATTTAATGGCGATTTGTTTGAGCCATGTAAGCATGCAGAGGTGGTTTACCTTGAAGTGACCACGAGTAGGTGTTCCCCCTGCCACTTCCCCTGTAATGGATCTCTGGCCCAAGAAGTCAATGACCGCTTCCTGAACCATTCTCGATAATCAAGAAGAGGCTTTGTGGCCACCCAATTAAAGTCAGACACTACACTACACTACACTATAACTGTATGACACAGTGTCAACTACCTCCCTCGTTGTTTAAACCCGCAATGCTTACATGTGGACTCTAATGACCGCAAGTACGGAAGCCATGCTCCCTGGTGGCCTGCCCAGCATATTTTATTTACAGACATTGTTGCACAAATTATATTATCCCTTATCCCAATGAGAACTTGGTTGACAGTGTTTATTGTCAACTAAATAAATCACATTTCGGTGTACACGATCCAAAGACTGTTTTAATCAAACACAACCATACTTACAAACAGTGTTTGTCTGTAAGTATGTAATGAAGTGATCTTCGAATTGTTCCAAACATCCGGCTTCAGATTTATGTGTACTTCTGAACGGAAAGTCAACCCTGAGATGACTTCTTGGCTTTTATATTCTCCCACATTGTGAGGTTAGAAATGACAGAATTCTTATGTGCTCAGACCTTGTGATTAGTCATCTGCTATGATGAAATCATTAAATGAGCCCACACGTTAATTAATGAAGTAATTGATTTTAGCTTTTTTTAAATTTTCTTTCCAGGTTGAAAGAGACTTTGAGAGAGAATATGACAAGCTCCAAAAGTAAGTGACTATTTTAAATGAAATACTTATGTATTTTTTTTCTTCCATTCAAATAATTGTTTTGCCACAGAACCATGCAGTTTACAACACAATGTTTATCTGGGTTGTAACAAAACCTGATACTTAAGTCCGTACGCATATGGATTCCAGTTACTTTTAGGGCCCTCTGAAGTTTGTTTTATTTTTTTCCCAAATTCTGTCGTATTATTTTCCAAATTCCGTCTTTATGTTTTTCCAAATTAAATTTTTACCATTTACACTTATTTTACCAGCATAAAGTGTGTGCTTTCTGGGTTAGTAAATAAAATGCCCGTGAATTAAATTTTAATAAAATTTATTGATGAAATACATCATTGGCCAATTTTGCCCAGTAATTCAGAAATGGATGCCAACTTATCTGATGGAATGTCATGTCAGCTTCCGCACATGTTGCTACAGAATCCTCCACCTGTAGTACCTATGCTTGTGGTTAAGGAAGACGTAGTCACCGATGCAATTCTAATTGTTATTAATGTAAGATATTTTTATGACACACTTATTTAGTTTGCACAATTAGACAAGGATGTGACGAACAGGGGTCTTATTTTGAAAGCCGGAAGTGTGTTTGTGTTTTGCATCTGTTTGTGTGTGTCTTATTTCACTCAAGAGATTACGCGAAGTCAGCGGTCATTGTAAAATGCTTGTTTACATTAACAAGCAGTGAAACACAGCACGGTGTAAACACTCTCATACAGCCCAAGTTGTATACACACAGTCGCACTAGCATGCTCTGCTAAATTAAGCTAACTAGCTAGCTTCCATTCACGCTCCGTAAGGAAGGAGTTTTTTCGCCAACTAGTGCCGGTGTTTCAGGCCGCTGTTTCAGGACACTGTTTCAACATGTTAACCCTTGAGGGTTAATGGAGCGGAGGCAGGTTAGTGTTGTGTGATGAGATTCCGCCACAATTGAGCCGTCCGCTGGGGAAATACTTCCCCACAGAAACGTTCCTTCTCCTCACATGATGTCAATTTCCGCGAGATTCCGCGTTTAACAGTAGATTCCGTTTTTATTGGCCAATTTTGCGATTCTGTTAATGTGGAAATCATAGGGCCCTAAAATAGTAGTGGATAGTTGGTAATGGCAATGGTTTATTACAGTTCAAAATGTCTGAAAAGGAGAAGGAAGAAGCTGAATTTATTTAATCCTACCACTTTTTCATGTTTTAGCAATTAAAATTCTTTTTTACAATTGTTTGTTTAATTCCTGTGGATATCAAATTTTAAATAATTGATAAATACATAGAAAATAAATGTAAAGAAATAAAGTGATTAATGCTAAATGAATTCATAAAGTAGTTGAAGCTTGTTTTTTCATTTGTTTTGAAAAAATAAATATAAAAACCTCTGACCTCATCTGTGAGCAAAGTTTTTTGTGTAATTAAAAATCAATGTAAGTTGTAGAATTTCGGTTGAAACACCGATGATATTCTTTACAAGTAACATTGCACTTAGGTAAGTCTTGATGATAAATGCACCCTAGACTTGTGCACCTGAAGTTAAGATAACTCTCCTGTGGAATATGATGAAGAACCATGTGAACTTCATCAGTAAGGTGTGGTGCCAGTAGACCTTGCAAATGACTCAGAAGCAGCAGGCTTGTACTGGCATTTTGGTGCTCCACCCATGAGATTCTTATCAGTGTATCATGGGAAATCTTTGACCTAAAAAGCTGCGATTCCTGTTTAGTGCTTTGCCTTACAGGGTATATCATCTCTCATCTTGCTCAGCAAAGACTTAATGGACAAATCAGCGTCCTTTGAGTTGATTGTGGCGCTACAGGTGTGGTGTAGATGTACCAAAAGCATGTAATCACTCTTGTAAAAAATGACAGTGGCCACATGACCACTAACAAGATTAGTGTGGATGCCAAAAATAAACATTTCTGTACTTTATAAAAGAGAGCAAAGAGCAGCACTGAAAGCTTTTGTTGGACAGGAACTGTCTGCTTTCAACTACTCTGCTTGATATGATTAGATAGTAATTAATTCGACAATTGCTCATTGAGTATAGCCAGTGCTATAATTTTTTTTTCTGTCATTTTCTTAAAATGCAGCACCTCCCTTGACTTCACGCTTTGAAAACATCCGATCTGCTCTTGTTTTTATCATTTTATAATCTTCATGTTCCCCATAGTTTGACATAGTTACTTCCAATACCATATGTATCATAAGTAGGGGTGTCATGATACGTTCAGCTGACGAGCAGATGCGATACATGACATTGTGGCTCACAAGAATGAGACAAAACTATATTTTAACTTTTTTTTTTTAACTACAATGACAAAATGTAGGACTAGACAAACAGACGTTTTTAAAAATTTAACTGAGTCACAAAACAATGCAGGTACATTTTGAAATGTTATAACTTTGCATGCATGACCTAAGCACGATGCTTTTAAGTTGAACTTATTTCCACAAATTGAAACAAAAACTAGAAATTATAAAAGTTGAAATAATGACAGTTGTAGCTGCTACTACTAGTCATTTTATGTTGATGTGTAGTTATGAAAAGACACATGTAAAATAGATTAGCTTTTATTTTTACGCTAAAAGTTCCCATGATGTTTAGCATGCTGTACCAGGAAGTAGGTCTGAATTGAACGACAGCTGGTGAACTCAGATGAGTGACGCTGGAAACACTGAGTGCAGGTTGCATTGCAAGGTTTATAGTGTGTGTAAAGCGCTTAATGTGCAGTTCCAATCCTTCCTTGTGCACTGCCACTTCCATATTATGTGTATTATCATTCACAGTAGTGATGCCATCGATAGACATCTGGCTGCCCTCTTCCCGTGAGACAGCTTTTCTCTAAATGACAAATATGGTCACGTTTTAATCTCGAGATCTCGTGTGCCTCAGAACAGGAAAGTAGAGCAACACAATAGTGCTGTGCATGAATTATTACTGTGAGCGTATTCTGTATTGTGTATTAAAAGTAATGAAGTGTACTTTTTATACTGCAAAGCTTGTATAGCCATCATGTGCTTTTCGAAAAGGCTTATTATTCCTCATTTGTCACATAATTGTATTGTGTTGATCAGTTTTCAACATGTGATTTTGCGCCAAACTTGTGGCTTCACAGAGCTGACATTGGGGCAGAGGGGCATGGAGCAGCAGCTGTTCCATTAGTCCACCCTATTATCACCTTTTGGAAAGAGCTTCAAGCCTCACCTGACTCTCCTCAGCCTCACTGTCTGGCTCTCTATCAATGTTGAAAACAGCAAATGCACAACAACACAGCATGAGAGATTTTGAAGTAGTAATAGTAGTAGTAATAGTAGTAGTAGTACAGCAAACACAAATTCATTGAGAGAACCAACAATAATTTGAAAAATGCACCCTGGATGTATAAGGTCCTACCTATTGCATGCTTGCTTGTTTAGACACTTACATGTTTTCATGCATCATGACAAGGAAGTTGCTCTACCAGTTGATCTGTTTCCAAATGGTTTTAGAAATGATCTGTGCAATTTTGAGTTTGCGGGTATTTACATTTCACTAGAAATACCTCCGTTTTCTAATGTGATGTGTCCAAACCTCACAGCACACACACGGGAAGCATCTCTGGAATGACCAGATACTGACTGAATCCTGCCAGAAGTATTGCTAATAATATTGGCTGTAGCTTTTTGCCGGAGTAACAAAAACACATTTTGTGAATATGAGAAAATAAAGCTTGTGATTGCTTCAGAGGACATCTGATGCAGCTCATGAGTCCCAGTTGCATCTAATTGGTGAGAGTGATATAAGAAGTTAGTGTGGAGATTGTTCTGACAGAGTGTTTCTTCCCTGTGCTGTGAACAATAAGACGCGGCGTTGCATCATTCACTGCAAATGACATTTTTGGAACAAACCTCCATCTGGTCGCTGGCGATTCTCTGTGAAACCCTTGAAAACGTCAAGACGCACAAAAGCATGTAGAAAATTAGATATGATAGGTATTAATTAATGTATCCTCACTACCCTTTAGACCACATGTGTCAAACCAATGGCCCAAGGGACAGATCTTGCCCACGCGATTAAAAAAAAAAAAGTCCAGCCTGCTGCATGATAAAGACTATTAATAAGTATTCGCCCTTTTAAACTCACTTTTTTTCCCTTGATGCAGTCCATCCATCACTTGTTGTCTATACAAACGCACTGCAGCAGCATGCAAATGTGTATTGCTGTGTATTTTTTAGCCAACAACTATACTGGAGAAACGTAAAGCTCAAGCATACTGTAATTCATTCTGGGATGCTGGTCCACCTTCAATTTGTTCACATTTTAAAACGTTTTTCCCATGATAAACAATATCAATAATATTCTTAATGAACATACAATGGTAAAGTAACTTAACCAACAATAACCAAGACAATAATACGTCTGCAATTGGCTGGCGACCAGTCCAGGGTGTACCCCGCCTGTCGCCCGAAGTCAGCTGGGATAGGCTCCAGCATGCCCCCACGACCCTAAAGAGGAGAAGCGGTATAGAAAATGGATGGATGGATGGATACAACACAAGTCTTATCGTAAAGGATGACTGAGGTGGGACTTATGTGACAGTGTACATGATAACTTTTATGTTTCTGCACGATTTTGGACGTATAAAATTCTGGTCAAAATTTTGGTCAGTTTAACAGAGCTGACATAGGGGCAGTTTCGGCATTCTGTGGTGTTTTTAAATTTAGAGGTACCACTGTAGAAAACTATCTATACAGTGTGATTAAATTAAATAACTATCAATATAGGCCTTCTTTGGCCCACTAATGTTTTCAGTTTTCCATTTCAACCCACTCAGAAGTGAAGAAATGCAAAACCAAAAAAAATCAGTTGTTTTAGTGACGATAATATAGAGCTGTGTGGGTAACTCATTATGTAACAGAATCAATTGTAGGTGCATGATTCTAATGTAGCATGGCTCCTGGAGCAAGTCCTTGATTATTCGGCAGCCAAAATCATTTGTGCTGTTAATGTACATGTGTATTTTTTAGAACATTCTCTTCTCTTTGCCTTTTTGGAACCACATTTTTTCCTCCTGCTTGGAAGCCCCTCAATTAAACATTTGGTTTGTAGACGTGTGTGTGTGTGTGTGTGTGTGTGTATACGTGTGTGCGTGTGTATGCGATACAAACATTTTCATGTCCTGTGTCCAGCTTCCATTGTACCCCCTCATCTTTCCATGGAATAGTATCCCTCAAATAATAAATCCTACTAAGCAATGCTGGAAATGGAGTCCCATTTCCTTTTTCATCAAACCAGGAGGAAAGCTATGACCGTGGTCTCAGGGGAGATTGCCATCCCCTCGTTTGCCTCAATTGATATAATGAATATCATGCATTTTCAGTCGCTTTAGTGTGGTAATTGTCGTTTTTAACACCCATCACTAGAATATGTACAGTGGAATGATGGAAGACATTAATTTTTTTGGAGCAAATATACTTGATGTTAGAGAACGGTTCCGTATTTTGTTAATTATCTAAAGGATGCTATAATAACTTTCTATGTGGAGTCAGTGAAATGTGTAATTCCCTCTTGAACCACACTTTCTTTTGTATGACTTTATTCAGAGCCTTTAATTGCATTTTTGGTTTAATATGAGCCATGATAAAACTGTAGAACTCTTGCACTTTTACTGTTTTTTTTTTTCCACCATTAGTTTCTGTTCTTTTGTTTTCCATTGACCCATATTTGCTGCTCTCCTGTATTGCCACAGCGGATTGTTGCTGATAATCACTCTTCTATTTCTTCTTGTCGCACAGGCTGGAGGATCAGACAAAAAAGCTTCACAAGGACATGAAGAAAAGCACAGAGGCTGATTTAGGTTTGTTCTGCTACCAGCTTGTGTGTTCCCGCTTTTGTATGCCATCGATCACTACTTGTTCGCACACTTGATGTTGATTGTCAGGTTTTTCAAGGCTGGTTTGTTCGCTGGTGTACCAGATCTCAACTGGGATGAAAGTGTGCAGAACACCGCCTTAAGGGCTGTTTACACGTTCCTTTTTATTTTTTTTTTTTAATGTAAGCATATAAAAATAAGCATATAAAAACTTGTCATTTTGGCTGCTCGTTTACACAACAATGATGTAAAAGGACATGTAAATGCACAAGTACATCAAAATCACCTATGAATGGCAGAGTGCAAGGGACATTTTTGTACTGTCAAGTGTGGGCAGGGAAGGAAGGAAACCTCAATGTTGAGGTCTACAAAAAACCTGCTCACACAGACCAGTACTTTTACTCCCATCACCCACTAGAACACAAGCTGGAGATTATCAGAACTCTCGAAGACAAAGCAGAGAAGATCCTTAGCACCGTCAACACACTACTAAACACTTTACTTTATTGGAAACCCAATAAATAAAGTCAGGAAGCATAACCTCCTCTTCTCCAGAGCACAAGCAACCTTTCCGTCTCGATAATAAGACCACAACGTTGCTTGGTTATCACCGTGGCTTTCATTGGAGCAGGTCATTTGACATGGTCAATAATACAATCGTTACCCTTAATGATAGATGTGACAGTTGAATGGCTAAGACCAAAACTGCGGCAAATAATTGGTGGACGTTTCGCCTATCTCGGAGCTTCTGACGATGTCCATTTTCACTTCTATGGTGATGGCCTACCTTATGCCTGGTAGACATAATGAAGTGAAAGTTCAGTTAGTTCAGAAGTGCAGAGTTAATTAATAACCAGTGTCATCCACTCCCTTTAGCTGTGAATGAGAGACACATTCTATCCATCCACGGTGCGCCGCTGCACGCATCCTTGCAGCACACAGCGCATATCCATCGGCTGCGCGTGCTGAAACTAGTTCTCATTGTTTACGGACCAAAATCAAGTAATACATTAATTTATGGGAGTATGTACGTAACCATGAAATGCCGAAACTCGGAACGCCGTAACCCGCGGACCAGCTGTATGTAATAAATGAAACTGTTCCATCACTCATAAAGTGCTAAATAAACACCCCAGTCATCAAATGACCCTTAAAATTAAAATTTCTTTCTCAGTGATATCACACAAGATCACAACAGTATCTAGCAATTTGTTACTTGTCAGGTGGTATAAAAATCAGAAACACTACACCTTGGTAATTAATTGGCTCAAGTGGGCTTCAGGACAAAGGAGTGTGAAAACAGACAAGTGACACTTCCACATCTGTATCAAGGCCATTTTCGCCACAGCCTTCTTCTGTCAGCTGGTTTCTGCGGCACCATAACTCATTAATTTTGACGCTTAAGCTATAATCTGGCATGTATGCTCTATGGCTAAACAAAGTGGTGCAAGTGTCAATTTTATTATAACAATAATAATTAGGGGTGTTTAACATGTTAACATTTCTTGTTCAGAAAAAAACACCCACACTATAATGAATAAATAAATGAAAATCACATGATAAATGATATTTATTGATTTTAATGCCTGATGCAACTAAAGGTACATTTTTCTTGATAATAACCAAAATCACAGTTCTTACATGAATTGCTATGGCATTGTACTGCCAAAAGATTTAACTCTTATGAGCTATTTTTGTTGTCACTGTTATATTTGTCCAAACAAAGGCCTCCAAATAAGGCTCACTCTGTGCATTGCTGCAGCACCTACACGTTTCATAGAACAACGGCAAACAGAGTGAGACCTCTTGTCAGTCATACAGTCGCATTGTCTCTTTGGGGGGAAGGTGGGGCCACTAGCGTACGCACAGCAAAAGAGTGGAGCATTCTGAGGAGCAATGACAAGTAATGTGATAGAAATTACGAGGGGAAAAGATGCTTGCAAAGCCAAATGCTACAGCCTCCCTGTGAGAATATTAATAATGACCAAGGTGAGCCCATCAACACGAATGTATGCCGAATTTAGTCAAAAGTGATAGCAACATAAAAGGCAACAAAATGAACTTGCCCACCTCAAACATATCTACATGGCCCAGTTTTCTCATCTGAGGGGGAAAAAAAAACCCTACACATCAAGAGGCAGAGCTTACATTGTGACAGTCAACACTCTCTGAGACGTTTGGTCGGCGAAGTAAATGCAAACGCAATAGTGCAAAAGTGTGTGTGTTGACAGATGGTCATCCAAAAGAAATGCTGTTCTTTATTACAGTTAAAAAGCCACGTTTGACAGACAGTACGAATTACCTGTGAGAAAATACATGTCTATGAGAAATTCCAGTCTCATGCATTGTCTCATCTAGTGAGTTGGGTGTCTCGTGACATGCCTAATAATAATTGGTGCCATCAGTTTTTGGTGCCTTGGTGAATGTTCAACACGGCAGCTGACCCCTGGACACCCCCTCAAATGTCTCTAATAGGGGCATGCTTAACGTTTGCTGAATCTTAGAAAAATTTTCCTGTATTTTTTTTTTATATACAGATGTTTCACAAAAATACATTTTATTAACATAATTATATTCCACTTGCATTACATGAGAGAGATAGTCATGCTTACTGTATTTCTTTTAGTTGATAAGGTGCAGTGCAGTTACACACCACTGCAAACTACAACCACTATGATAAAAATGTTAAATCAATACCAAGCTGACAATGCCATGTAAAAGTGAACAGTATCATACAGTATTTTTGTAGAGACCTCTCACACATCATACCTAATGTTGCATTTACCAGTGACAATGTTAATAATATCCTCCACCTGTTTGTTTGTGTGGCCCAGCAATGTCTAAAGCTGCAGTGAAGATCTCCGCAGACCTTCTAAGTAACCCACTATGTGAGCAGGACCAGGCCTTCCTGGAGTCCATGACAGCTTTAGACACCGCCATGAGGAGGATGGACTCCTTCAACCAGGAGAAGGTCAGAATTCACAATCCCACGTTCTCCTCTATGCCTCTCTGTTTTATATTCTTGGCATCAGGTATTGAATTTGCACCCAGGAAAATGTCTTTGTCAAAGCCCTGTTTTTTCATGTTTGTCAATATTTTTCCTCATACTGTCATTTCCAAACTCTGTGTGTCTTTTTCATCTGTTTTTTTCATCCCTTTAAGACCAAGCTGCTGGTTATCAGCTGTCAACATTAATGCATTTGTGACTCACTGGTCTCTAAAATAACTCCTACTATACAATAGACACATTTTGTCAAGATTAAAATATGCACACCACAAATTCTGAAGCTTCTGAAGGTAACTTGTTGTATTAAATGCATGTTTATGGTCTACTGCTCTATTTGGTGATGCAATGCAAAACCACCAACAAGAGTTGAAAGTTCAGCCCAGTTGTTTTTTTTAATTATTGTATTTTATTATTTAAGGCTGTCAAAAATTATTGGTGGTAACTAATTTATTTAATTAATTACGTAGAATTTTTTTGTGTAATTAATGTGTGCACACCACGGCAAGCACGTCTCTCTGTGTGGAGAGGCAAGAAGGCAAGAAGGAGGCACAGTGTAGAATCCTCACAGAGGCACACAGTCTGACTCTCTTTTATAACTTTAATCTTATCTGAACACATCAACAGCCATGCAATTCCAACACCATATATGTATCTCAAACTTACAAACACATCTGTGGTCCGTTCTTCCTCAGAACGGCGCTTCATCATTCACATTACAAGAATGTGAGATGCATTCAGGGACACTCCGAATATCACAACAGCCGCTTTATTATGCATGTATGTGTGGTCTAAATAAACAGAAAGACAAAGAAAAACATGAAGTGGATAATGTTATCACTCACTCAGTAACTCTTGATGCGGATGCACAATTTGCTCTATTAAAGTATCCTGGGAAATCCCAGAAAATACACTGAAGGCATGTAAATTAACCTTAAATTCTGTGATGTTCATTCCGTGAACGCAACCCTTCATTGCTCATAATAATGCTAAAGTGTGATTCAAATGTTCTGCTACTATTAAAGAAACTCATGTTAGGCAAATAGATTTTTAGACGTGTGTTATCTTGAGCATCATTTTCAGTTCATTTCGTGTTGTTAATGCATACAAATATATATAATCCTGTACTGTCATTTATTTTTCTATTAATAAAATACAGTAAAAATTGGGATATTTCAGACATCGTTGCAAATGGTGATTAATCATGATTAATTAATTTTAAAACTGATTATTCTGATTACAATTTTTAATCATTTGACAGCCCTGGTTGTTATTAATTATTTGAATGTATACCCAGGGTGGCCCAAAAAAACATATCAACACTTTAAATAATTGTAAACTAGGTTTATTATAATTTGTTCAATTTTAAAAATGTAATAAAATTTGCAGACATTTTATTGTTTTGTCTATTCTTGTCCAGTGCTGACAACGCAAAGCAATTGAATCGCACACATCACGAAACAATTCATGAAACGTGAACATACATCAGTAACTTATCATTTCAGACTGGAAAATTTCCTAACAAAATGAAAATAGCTAAAGTAATTCCAATCTTCAAAAATGTAGACAAACATGAATTTATAAATTACCGACCAGTTTCCTTATTACCCCAATTTTCTAAAATTATCGAGAAGTTATTTACTGACAGTTGGACAAATTTATTAATAAGAATGAATTACTAGCAGATTGTCAATACGGACACAGAGCTAACATTTCAACCTCTACTGATCGAAATCAGGAAATCGCTACTGCTATAGACAACAGAAGATGTGCAGCCACTGTATTTATGGATCTGACAAAAGCTTTCAATACAATTAATCACAATATCTTAATTTCAAAATTAGAAAGGTACGGAATTAGAGGATTGGTTTTGAATTGGGTTAAAAGCTATCTAGTAAAGAGGAAACAATTTGTAAAGTTAGGAGAATACACATCTGGGAGTTTATACACTACGTGTGGAGTACGCCAGGGGTCCATATTGGGACCAAAACTGTTCAATTTGTATGTCAACGACCTTTGTAAAGTAACAAAGGACTTAAAGTTGGTGTTATTTGCGGATGATACCACTGCCTTTTGTCCTCCTCGCGATACGAACAAAGCCTTTCCATCAATGGTAACACTGTATTCAAGATTCAAGATTCAAGAGAGTTTCATTGTCATGTGCATGGTAAAACAGCAGTTATACCATGCAATGAAAATCTTATTCTGTTCATTCTCCCAACAAAAGAAAGAAAACACAAGAAAGAATAAGAACATAAGAAACATAAACACATAAACATATATACCAATAAATTAAGCAACAAAAACAGAAGACACATTAATACAAATAAATAATACAAATAAATAAATAAAGTGCTATGAGTGTGTGCGTGTGTTGTGTGTGGCGTGTGTGAGTGCTTCGTTGAGAAGCCTGATGGCCTGTGGGTAAAAGCTGTTTGCCAGCCTTGTGGTCCTGGACTTCAAACTCCTGTAGCGTCTGCCTGACGGTAGGAGTGTGAATAATGAGTGTTGTGGATGTGTGCTGTCCTTGATGAGGTTGTGTGTTCTTCGTAGGACTCTAGTTTTATAAATGTCTTGCAGTGAGGGGAGGGCTGCCCCAACAATGTTCTGTGAGGTCTTGATCACCCGCTGGAGTGCCTTCCTATCACGTGTTGTACAGTTACCGTACCAAACAGTGATGGAGGCGGTAAGGACACTTTCGACTGTATGCCACTCAGTGCAGCAGAAACACTCCATTTCTCTCAGCATGACTTGCTCCGCATCTGTTACGAATTTTCCCATTCTTGCGGGCTCAGCTTCTAAAACTTGTAGCTCGTGCTCTGTATATTCAGGCTCAAAAAGATAAGGCTCTGTATCCTCATTCTTCCAAAAGTAGTTGGCGGCGGTGGCTCTCAGAAAGTCTGCCATGATTAGTAGTAGCAAACAGACACGCGCTTGACATGCCGCTGTTGTTTATGGAAGTAGCACTAGATATGAAATCAGTGCGCCCAGTAAAGAAGTTCCGGTCATGTTTAAAATGACAAAAATACAGCAAAATACTGTAAGTATTGAACGTTATCATGAATGTACCTCTTACTGCATGGTCATAGTGTGTGTGTGTGTGTGTGTGTGTGTGTGTGTGTGTGTGTGTATATCATGTTGTCCTCATTGTCCTCTCTTTAGAATGCAATGAAAAGGGAAAGACGTGTGCTCTTGTTACACATAAGGATGGTGGATAATGGGCACAATTCCAAAAAAAGTGTAGTTTGCCTTTACGATAAATATCTCCCCTCACCCTCCAATCACATTACAGAAATGAAAGTACAGAAAATGTATTCAATTTGTGGTGGTGAGGCTTTTTCTGTGAAGGTTTTTTTTTTTTCACCATTTTCAGTGTTGGGCTGACCAGGATGTGATGTAATGGCGACATATATTGCACGTAACACAAACAGAAATTCGGATTCTAACGCATACCATGGACATTATGCTATATCTCTGATTCTGAATCATTCTTACTTTCATTATTGTCTGAAGTTAAACAAAAAAACAGAGAAATAACCCGGAAATACTCCGAAGTTCATACAGTATAGTGTGTCAAGGTAGAGGTCAGCTCATTTGCATATAGTCTTCCTCGATTCAATTTTAGTCATATTGTGTGCAGGCTGTTCAGTCTATGTGAGTAACGCGTAACATTTTATCGGAGTTTGGTCGAAGTACATGTTTTGGATGCAGCAAAACGCTTTTGGCGCACAAGGCGGTGTTGTACGTCCAAAATCACAGCAGCTGAAACGTAAGTTCTACCTTGGTCCTAGCAGAAGCTGTAGTAATTGTACACTTGATCAAACTTAAGATTTGTTAGATCAAACCACAATCACTTCAAAACATAACATTCGCATCCGCTTCAGAAATGCACTACTTTGTGGCTCTACGCTCTATACATCATGGGAATTGTAGTTTTTTTTAGCCATAAATTAGCTGTATCACTGTTTTAGAACAAGGGTTCAAAGCATGTGGAAAAAAGTAGCGGCTTATACTCTGGAATTTACGGTATATATGAAGCAGACTCAATAGAAATATTGGTTTTAATTTGATTATAATTTGAGAAATTAGTACAAGTACAGTACACACATTTTTGCTAACAGTACATTCTCATTTCTACTTTTATCTTGCAGTGTAAAAATAAATAAAATAAAACTCACAGCAGTCTCACATTGTTTTGTTTGCAATCGGGCAATGACAGACACAACAAGAGAAAACAGTGTGCAATGAGAAAATCTAGCGCAGGCTGTCAGGTAGTTGCTGATAACAAAGCATATTCTTCTTTTCACAACAATATATCTTCTCTCTCTTCCTCAGTGTTCTTGAGTTCTTTTGGGTAGAGTCATGGCCACAGGTAGCTGTACTGTGAATTTTATTAGCACAGCATTACCCTGCTGATGTGTTTTTATTTTGGTCACATTTAGTTTTAATGCAATCTCTTCCGTAGAACGTAGAAGTTTCTGACTAGCAGCAAACAGCTTTGTGTTTTTGTGGCAAGGATGATGCAAATAATACGTACTGTATGCAATGAATTTTTTTGTATTCATCAGTTTAACTCTGATCTATAAAAGATGGCTGCTTCTCCTTTAAGGCGATTGTACAAAATGTGCTTTTTTTAATTGCTTGTATACACATCTCTAGAGTGCCTGCCCAAACATCAAGTGTGAAATTACACAACCACTTAATTTTTATATTAGCTGCCAATATAAGAAAACGTGTCCAGCAAGCCGTTCAGATTTTGGCCGTATTGTGACGTCACAATAGGGCTAATTTACGTAAGATAAAAGATCCGCCATTTTCTTTAATCATAAATTACTACTTGCACCACCATTATGTAGAAGTACGAAGTTAAGCACAGTTGCAATGTTGTTGGATCACATACACATGTATTAACATCACCTCCAAGCCACAGAGGACAACAGTGCAAAGTGGACTAATTTTGTTTATGATTCTTACCCGTTCCTCTCGGGGCTCCAGACCATGGTCGGGAGTGCAGAGGAGCTCTGTTTGCTGCTCCAAGGCTGAAGACTGGAATGTCTTTACTATGATGTACTCCAACTCCAACTGAGCAGTGGCTTATTAGCATGAGACAGGACAGCTCCCCCAAAACCGTCTCCTCATTACAGAATTGTTTAGAGTGGGCTTTAAGTGAGCTATAATGCTATAATTCTGCATCCTTTGGGTATTTTGACTGAAGCATGCCACAGACATCTTAGAACTGTATTAATCTGTGGATGCATGCATAGTATGTCTCCTTTCATTTCTCTGGTAGCCACTTTGTAAGTGCTCCCAACCATAGGACTGGAGTGGAACAATGCCAAAAGCAACAAATGACTCAACTGGCCTGCCTCCTGCTTGTGTATTACACTCTCGCCACTAAAATAGGACATACTACAAAGAGAATGAATAGTTAATAGAGCTCAGCTACATCAGCTTAGTTCCCTACTGTTTGAGCTCAGTAAAGCCAATCTCAATCAACAAGGGGCATTGACCTATGTAGAATGCTTTGAGAGCGTACCAGGACTTGGTTTGCCTTGGCATGCAGTCATAGCATTGTCTTTTTTTTTTTTTTTTTTTACCTTGTACTACCTCCTTTTTGTCTCTTCACTGTAAAGTTGACTCGTTATATCCATACCTGCCTGCTTCTAAGGCAGTGTGGTAGCAAGGAGCAAAGTGTGCAAAAACATGTATGCTCAGTTTCTTGTTCTTCTCTGAGACTGTGATGTGTTTACTAGTAATTCAGCAGATCCCAGTACAAGTTCCGCCACAGCAGTGGTGGACAGACATCATCCAGAGAGGATTTGACAGGTCTTCACACCAGATATTGCCTCCACTTCTTTCAGTCTTGCTAAATAAACTTCCTAACCTTCACTTTTTGTAAAGTGGCTAAACATGAGCTCAAGGCAAGATATTTCTTGATCATTCTGCTCTGTGGAAATCACCTCAGGTTTGCTAGGTGTTTCGCACACACCACCGCAGCACATCTCCATTTCCAGCTGACTGTTGATTCCGACAGCACCCACAGCAAACACTGGCGCTCCTGCGAAACAGACACAAAAGCACCCACCCTTGGCTCTTCTTCGCGCTGATCCGAGATGTTGCGCCGCGGGGCCGGCGAGTGAGCGAGCAGCCAGCACATGAAACGTGGAGCGATAATGAAGGCAGCAGTGGCCCAGGTCTGTGTGTTTATTTCTGGGGCTGAGGAAGGGCGCACAGCCCCGCCGGCGCACTGCTGCCGAAGCTGAGCCCCAGTGTAGATGGCGGCAGTGTGGTAGAGGATGCTCCGTTTGGAGGGATATTGATTTTCTCTGCAATCTGCGTGTATTTTTGGGAGGCCTGTGTGTCGGGATGGCCTCTGCCCCGTGACTCACTGATGGAGACTGCTGCTTGAGCGTCGGCCGCGGGCTCTATGGGGCCTCCAAGGAATAGCTCTGCCCCTCCTCTCTGTGGGAAGGGGCAGAGGGTAGAGGGCACCAGCATGCTTAAGCAAATCTGCCGCTGTTCTTCTCCCTCCTCGCCGCATGCTCTCACCTTTTAGAAGCAGCGGCGCCGGGGAGGAAGGGGGGTTGGTGTGAATATGTAAAACAAAGACAATGTGAATTCCCATAAACTTGTTTGTTATTGGTTTCTGTTTTCCCTCAAACCACAATCAAGCAGTGTTGCAGTGCGTTCTCATAGCCCGTCGGGGCATTTTTACTTTGCACAGCTGCGACCTTGCTTCCCTTTTTTTTAGATTGTGATATCAGCTGTCCTTCCCGTGGCCAGCAATCGTATGATAGCCCATCATCATCATCATGCAGCCTCACATATCGCTGCTTTAAATTCCCCCTGAGTTCATTTACGTTGACTCTATCCCTGTTTGCCTGGCTCAGCCATGTTTGAGATGGAGCTGACACATCCATTTTCAGTCATCAGTTTTAGAAGAAACTTAATGAATTGTTTTCCAACTTCTGCCTAGCTTACTTTGTGCTAAGGCTGGAGGCCTTGAGATAAGATGTTCATTTACCTCCATTTAACATCCCCACCACCACCACCACCACCACACTTCCCTTCCTTCCCTCTGTTAATTCAGGCAGCCAGAAGTAAAATGTAACCAAAAAAGTGATAAATTGTTATTGTTTAGAATGTTTGTTTGTAAAGAACTTTCATCTTGTACAGCAGCCCACCTTCCACAGGATTTTAAATCAGTTGGGCTTTGCTTTCATGTCCGTCCCCTGACAGTTGCATCCTTTTGTATTGTATATCAAGCTTGATGAATATTCAGGGGTTTCACCTCAGGGTTTGTGTGCAATAAAATCATCACCAAAGTTTATTTGCAAGCTCCTCTCTCCTTACTTCCCACTTTTTTTTCTTTTTCTTGAGTGCTCTGTTTCAACTGTACATTGTTGACGTTAGTGAGAAACAGCAACCACTCTGTGTTTGTAATTTTACCACCTTTGATGCAGACATTTTATGTTCTTTATTTCATTTTAGGTCAATCAGATTCAGAAGACTGTTATTGACCCTCTGAAAAAGTAAGTACACTATTTATTTTTGCTTAAATTTTGCTATAGGCGTATTGTTATATCCATACATATTTTGCCCCTTTCCCCCTGCATGGCACCTGCTCAGCTTGGCACAGCTCTTCATGCTTTCCATTAACAAAACGAGGTACTACCAGGCAGAGATGTGGACTCGAGTCACAATTTAGATGACTTTGGACATAACCTGTCTATATCACGAAACACTTGCAACTCAGGACTTGGCTCGAACTTTAGTGGTGATGACTTCAAAATACTTGACATTTTCAATGTGTTGAGTAAAATGTGTCCTCATTCAAAGTATTTAACTAACATTATGTAATTTTCAGCAAGACTACATATTTTCCCTTTGACTTGGCCTCATTGAAAGCATCTATTAATGTCCAATCAGGTTTAAGAGCAAACAACAAATGTGTGGATTACATAACCCCTGAATGCTGTGTCAGCACTTTTTCTGTATCTACGTCTTGTCACACTGGTCTTATTTTATAAAAAAAACAAAAAACAAACAAAAAAAAACATGACAAAATGTGTTCATTGTATTTGTCAATTTTAATTTGTTACATTATTAAACTAGCATTTTGTTTTTGGAGACGCTGTGCTTATTACTTCTAAGGACGCAAATTTCAAGCCTATAACTTCAGACTTGACTCGGCCTGTCTTGTCTTTACTTGAGATTTGACTTGAAAATAAAGACTTGAGACTGCTTTGAGACTTGCAAAACACTGATATTTTCCCACCTCTGCTACCAGGTACTATTTATATGGTACGCAGCTAAAAATGCTATGTACAGCTATGGACACTGAAGTATTGTACTCCACAGTCTCCACTTGGCTGCAGCGGCCCTTTTTTATGCTTCCCTCAGTGTCCTCTTGGACACAATTTGTCAACAGCCACATATCAAGAAGTAAAGGAGACCCTTGCTCTATTCCATTGTTGTTTCATATTAGCATGAGTAATACATTCAATGCACTCACTGATGCAGTCACTCATTAAAGCAGTATGATCTTAAGTTATTAGTGTTTATTGCAAATTACAACGTTATGTTCTTTGAAACACATGGCAGTTTGTATCACGCTGCCCTCAGTCTCTGATAAGATTAGTCTGCGTTATTATTTTAGGGAAAAAATGCTGAGAAGTCAGGACAGGAGACCCGAGTTTTCCTTCATGTTGCTGTTTAGCGTGTTTGTTCGAACTGGTGCATTCATGGAAAAAGACCAAATTTAATTAAAAAAAGAGAAGGCAAATAAAAATGCTCAATGTACAAAAACTGATACATTTTCCTCCCAAATCTTCCACGTTACTCAAAAAATGAGTTTACGTCACAAACTCAAGCCCATTACCTGCTGTGTAAGCTGTAGGGGCAACTTCTAGTGAGGTCACAGTCGTGTCATTTGTATTCTCAATGTGAAAAGTGTAGTCAAGGACGAGAAGACCTGCCATGTACTTTTATAAAAGGAGGAGGTCTGGAACAGTGCTGCTGTGGTGGACGTGTGTCTGGAAGACCGTTTATATGGCTCTTATTCCTAAAAGTCGCCCCCATCTGAGCAGGCAGCGAGTGCTATTCCATTCCTCCAGCCGCTTTTTTTTTTTTTTCCATAAACACACGCTCATACACATGCATGCAAAGCAGAGGTACTTAAGGGAGTGGTTGGATGCTCCCACTCATCTTCCGGAGGGCTTGTTAAGGTTTTGCTTCCTCCTGTGGCTCCTCCCAGGATTCTAAACGTATGCTTCACACGTTTTCCCACAGAGGCATTTCATGTAATTTCATTCACCAGTTCATAAAAATAAATAAATAAACCCCAAAAAGTGTGCAGATTCTTGTGGTGGACACTTTACGGAGGTTTGATCAGTGTTAATAGGCCTTCCCCCCCCCCCCCCCCCCCCCCCCCCCCCCCCCCCCCGCTTTGCTCTGGTGGCGGAGCAGTGACAGGATGGAATGGTTCTAATTTCCTCTTCCTGGTGGGCGGCAGGCGGACGTGTGGGCCGGCTCACAATATGGCAAAGGGCCCAGCTTCCTGGGCCCAGAGCAGTGAATCGGTTGAGAAAGAGAAGTGTCACAAGACGGTGCATGCTCTCAAGCATACTTAACCATCCAAAGCTGTGAAGTTCACCATTTATGTGATCAGAGTCTGAAACTTTTAATGTCAGGTCGTCATTAAGAAACATAGCACTGTGAGTTATTTGTTTATCCAGCTGTCCTCTGATGGAACATCTTGCCTAAAAGCTGCTATACTTTTAACGCTTCCATTAAGATTCCATTAGTCCATCTCTAATGAATATTTCCCCATTGTATACTTGGAATCTAAATACTATTAGTGATCTTGTGCAGAGGAGAATTAGGAGAATGTTAATATTAATGGATGGTCTTGCGTGTTAGCTTATTTAAGATGTTGGCTTCCAGCCGCAATACTGTACTTAAAATGTGCGGTACAAATACCCCCTTTCTCTCGCCCCGCCTCGCCTTGCCTCACCGCTCCTCTTTCTGCCTCTGTCTTTTCTATCTCGTCGCCCAGATGTGCATTTCATCCACTCAGAATGACATCACAGTGTTTATGTAGAAGGGAGGGGATGGGAGTGCGTGGGCATGGAGGCATTTGTGTTATCTGAGCCTTCTAACCTTACCCTTTGTACACTTTTTGTAAGTCGAGTCTGTTTGGAAATGTCTGATGGCACCCGCATCTGCCCCAGGATAGGAGACCTACAAGCAACTGGACTTTTCGCTTCATTTTGTTGATGGTTTTCCAGCATTTTGGCTTTGATAACACACACAGCGGAACTTTGAGGGTGGAAAAAGTAACAGAAATTGACATTCAGTTCCATTGTCATAAAACCTGTATTAGCTGTACAGACAGATTAAAGTCACATTTCAACATTCTTATATTATACAGGTGTAAAGAGAAGTTAACACCCGTGTAATGAAAAGCTATAAAACTAGAAGTAAAAGTATTCACCTTTGACACGTGTGTTTAAGTAAAAAGTCAGTCTTGTTGAAGGCGAGTCGACTTCCTGTATTACACTTTTTGAGTATACAGCAGTCTTAACTGTTGTATACTCAAGTGTTAAAATGATAAATTGTGCTGTCCGTATTAATTCTTATGCTGACCACGTGATGCGGTGGTGAACATAGAGAGATGCGTAAGTGGGTGACTTATTGACCCCTAAGCTATTTTGTACTGAGCAGATGTACTACTTTACCTTTTTGTGGTAAAAAAAAAAAAAGTAATCAAAAAGACAAAGAAAACTCCAACCAAACTTGTGGAACTTGTCTTTTAGATCAAGGCCATATATGGCAGAGCATTTTATCCGGCCGCCATGCTATTCTAAAAACAACACACACACACCACAGAGGAACTATTATTAATGTTGTAAAAGACTGAAATATTCAACCTAAAAATGCTTATATGATCATGAAAATGTGTTTGATTTTAATTTTTTTATTTAAAAAAAATATTCGATCCTCACTTTGTTGACATCTTATGTAACATGACAGTTGATGACGGTTTGACCTCTCAGTTTTTGGGCCAATTGATTTGGCCAGATTTTCTCACCTGGAGCACACTTAAATTTTAAGTTCCCACTGTAAGTCTTTTGAACCCCAGAGTGTTTGCAGTTGCTTTATTTCCAAACTACCAGCATACGTGAGTTTTGATCAACAAAAAGTATAAAACAAGTTGCAGCAGTTAGGACTCCCACTCGCATTTTCATCATACACACACACACACAGGTTCACATGGCCAACTGCTCCTAAGCCATGTACACGCAGGTGGAAGTTATTTTGCATGCACAGCAGCATATTTAACTAAACTTTCCCCTTTCTAACATACTTCACTTTGAAGGTTAGCTCATAAACAATTCCTCATTCTGTACTTCTTGTGGCTTTGCTGTGTATTTTTTGCACTTCTGAGTTATGTGATGGAGCTAGAGAGGAGGGACAAGCAGTTTCCTAGACCGAGGGTGTTTAGACCAGACTTTGGCTTGGCTGACTGGTCCGACTGCCCCGTTTGTGGACTGGCAGTACTTCATAAACACACTTTCTCAGCCAGATGCTATTTCTATCCTGTCTGTTCACCACACCCTGACCTGTCACATGGACAGGAGCCCCCGGAGCAGCCTCAACTCCACCAATCTGACCACATATTATGTGGACCCAGCCAGCTGACCGGTGCTTCATCACCCTGACCTTAAATGAGCACTGCTGCTGCTGTTGCTTCTTCCACACCTTCTCCACAGCTGAGTCACACACAGTGAGACGTCAGCGGGGAAAGAGCACTTCTTCTTTCACCTTCTCCAGTCTCTCTGCATGCTGAAGCAAGCACACTTGGAGCAGGCAGTGTGGCATATCATGCCAAAATTGACCTTTGATCTCAGGCGAAGTATGCACATGAGAATACACACAGCCTTCGTGTGCTGTGATTTTTTTTCTTTCTTGCTGTGTCATAATGGGCCAAAGGGATCATTGTCGGAGAGCTGTCATGCCTCGAAGGCAGTTGCGTAATCCCCTGGTGCTGCAAGCATGTGTACACTGAGGCAGTGATAGTAGACATGAGGATCAACATCCACCCCTGCCATGAACTGGGTCAAAGTGGTTGTTTATAAATAGTGCACAAGCGTGGGCCACTTGGGCTGGGCCAAGCTCCGTGATGTCACTCAAAAGACCACTCCTTGCACAACTTCCTGTTGGAAACAATCCCTGCTTGTCTGAAACCAAGCGCTAGTCCACGTCACTATCCCTGTGCATCGCACCAGAGAAATAGCGCTCTAATCTCCCTTGTCGCAATCGCTTCACGGTTTAGCAGTGGTTCCCTCATCTGGCCGAGGGTTGTCTCAGGGAGAGAGATAACGTAAATCGAAACACCCACACACGTAATGGCTAAGTACATCATGGGCAAGCACATTATGAACGGTTGTAGATGAGCGACAGCACTGCTGCTCAGATGCTTGAAATTAGTCATTCACAAAAAAAAAACATTTATTTTGATGTTTTGGTCACTAGCTCTTCTGGTTCAGTTACCTGTGTGAATACTCTTTTCCCAGTTTCACCTCTATTACATGTTTTTTTTTTTTACCATACATTATACATATATATATATATATATATATATATATATATAAACTAGACTTTGTCTAGTTTGCATAATTGGCCATGGTGCATGTAATTTTAATGATTTCCCCCAGACGAGTCCCATAATAATGTGCTTATGACGAAGGCTAACAGGTAGTGTTTAGTATTATACTTTGAAATTGGTGTTTGGAATTGTTGATAACTCAAGGGTTCCGGTCAGGCAACACAAAGTCATCAGATGAACTCATCGGCTTTAACTGTAGACTTTAAAGTATACACACATTAAATAAAGTCAATATCTTACATGCATATGAACTGGATATTAATATAAACAATGGCAGCACACATACGTGCATATGTGTCTAATGAACTGTAGTCTTAAATCAGCATGTGCAGGTAAGCCATATTAGTAAATGTGTTTAGCATGGTAGTTGGTAGAGAATGGCATTACACACATACACACACACAAACTGGTAGCGGATGGGGCACTTTCAAGGATTCACAATAATACTCTCTGCATAAACATGCCAAATTGATCTGTGGTGGCTAAAAGTAATTAATGGCAGGCCATCACTACAGAAAATACCAAGCAACAACAGGGGTAATATTACACTTGTGGCTCAAATATGTAAGTGTTTTTTTATCTTAGAAGCAAGTCTGAAAAGATGGTTCGTCTTACATCTGGTGTCTGGAGAGTTATACATGCAAGCCAGCAGGTGGCGCCAAATTACTTGTGCTCAAGCGAGCTTTTCTTCCTGTCACTCTCTTACACAATAGTGACCATGGGAGAAAGAAATATGATGAATGAAATACGATTTTACTGATATTTTTTGTCTTTGATTTTGTCTTAAGGAATATTTTTTTCGAAAAACTGGTATTGAAAAAGAGGGGATTACGGTACTGATTTTCAGAGTCACCTTATATTCGGGTCAATGCATGATATAGTTTATATAATCTTTCCAGAAGTCAGTAATGCTATTTTCAATATACAGTGGAATCTCTGTTATCGGTTAGTGTGCTTTTCGGTTAATGTTGAACATTTATGCCACAGTTTTGTCTCGGTTTGCTTGCGTTTTCCAGGCAGCATACAATATGGTGCACGTCTTGTCGTGTTATTAATACACAGCGTGAGTGCAACTGTGGTGAAGGTAAACGTGACCTTTAATGTTCATTTATCCCTTTCACTTCCATGTATTTGTTTGCATTTGTAATTGTTTTCTGCATGTCAAACTGTACTTGTAAAATTATAAAAACGTGTTTTGTGTTAAAATTTTTGGCTTTCTGGAATGGATGAATTGGATTTACGTTATTACTCATGGGAAAAATTTATTCGCTTGGCAACCGTTTTGGTTAGAGTCAGACCTTCTTGAACAACAACTTAATGATGCTAACCACGGTTCCACTGCGCGCGAGTCATGCTCTCATCTTGTCAGCTGACATCAGAGAGATAACTCCAGGTCAGTCCTAAAGTGTTTAGCAGCTTCTGCTCCTAAATGCTTCGCACCGCATACATAGAAGCACTTTCTCTTTAAACTCCACCGTAAAGTGCCTCTAACTGCCAGACAGATGTCATGTTTGCTCAGAAGGGAATTAAGGCTGTAGTAAACAGTGATAGTGGTAGTGGTAGTGGTATCCTTCTTAGTCAAGGCCGTTAAATCCACCTATATCTATTCCTGAAGGAGGTCTATTTGATATATATGTGTGTGTGTGTTTATGTATGTATATATGTGTATGTATGTGTATATATATATATATGTATGTATGTATGTATGTGTATATATATGTATATATATATATATGTGTGTATATAAATCATCCTGAGATAATTTATGTTGTATACAATGTGAAAAAGCAGCCCTAAAAGCAGTGAAACAAGTCTCGTGATGAAGCTCTGACTCTGTTGCTAAGTTACAGATGAGTCTTCTCCTATTTTTAGTGCCGAAGTCCAGGATTCTTGTAGGAAGAATATATTTTTATTAGAAGAATGATAATTGTGACAAAATGAATAGCTTTATGCCTTTTTGAACTCCAGTAATTAGACCTATCCTCTGGGGTTTGACAAGTACTTCTACAAGGAATGTTATTTATTCATAATGACTGAAATGAAATGCTAGTCTGCACGTTTAATGGAGCATTAATATTTTTTGATATTGTGCTATGATTTATTGTTAAATACTTCCATTAATGTGTCCTGTACTGATAATTCCCAGGTACAGCGGCGTCTTCCCCAGTCTCAACATGGCAGTGAAACGGCGAGAACAGACTCTGCAGGACTATAAACGCTTGCAATCCAAAGTGGAGAAGTATGAGGAGAAGGAAAAAACAGGGCCGGTTATGGTCAAACTGCATCAGGTACAGTATGTGAGAACTGACGGTCCACTTGATGGCGCCCTCTGCCTGCAGAGGAGCAGAGTTCACCTGCTCTTACATGTTGCACGCGTTGACGAGGGCGCGTTAAGTGAGAAAAGAGACAAATGCTGACTGGATATGAACAAAAATAGTTGAGCACATGCACACCGTACATGTGCTCTCCTTCACCCACGCAAGCTAGCAAGCTCTCAAGTTGCGCCTTTTCAAAAAGGCACTGCTGCACATCTACAGGCACGCAATTGAGAATTGGAGACACACACACACACGCACATATACACACAAGGCCATTACCAAAGCGCACACATTCACAGATAGCATTGCCTAAGCTATTGCCGCTAACACATCCTCACATGGAGATCCACCCACACACACTGAGAAAAGCACCGTCAGGGGAACAAAGACTTGAAGAGGCCCCTGCATCCCTGCCCTTTCAATCCCCATGCACTTAAAGAAATGATCCTAACAAAACACGCGTACGCCTTTTCATTATTCCAAATAAACTTATAGAGGTGAAGGGCCTATACCGTAATGCAGAAGAAGAAAACAATATGCTCTATTTTAAATATACCCTCTCTATTCTTAATAACAATTCTCACCCTCTCGCATATTCATCGTGCCTTCCATAACGGGGTGCCTACAGTAGACTACCCACTAATACATTCACACACAGCTCTGTGGTCCACTCACAGCCAAGTCTGCCCACATTACCCACTCCTCCTCACTGTGGTCGTGATTACAGCCTTTTTTTGCAGCTCTTCTCCGTGGGAATTAGGCAAATATCTTTCTCAACAACAAAAAAGGGACACTCACCACACCTCGTGTGGCGACTTTTTTAAAATTAACTATATTGTCTCCATATCCAGTGACAACTATATTTGTCACGTGGGTCTTTTCTGGTCAGATGCAATGAACTCTTGTAATAAATTATTGTGTAGGTGTTATGTATATGTGTATATATATATTGTTTTTTTTAATGTTGAAGGACACTTGTTAGTGGTTGACAGAGGATGAAGTTAATTCTTGAAGTATGTGTTAAATTAATTGTATTTTCAGTGAATGGGAATCCTTTATTATGATTAGGGCTGTCCGATAATACCGGCTCACTGATACTATCGGCCCGATATTGGCATGAAAAATGTAATATCGGTAGATATTGCTATAGGGTTTTTCCCTGTAATGAAAACCAATTTTATAGGCCTTTGGGCTCCTGTACTGGCCGTCGTTGAGACATCCAGTGTGGCTACTATGTAGAAATACTTCGTCCTGTCCTGTGTTATTCCTCGCAGTCGGAAGTAGGCTTTAATGTGTTGAAACCATGGGCGTAGGTTGTGTTGACGGCACAGATAGCACCGACATTAGCCAACTTGTTAGGTTGTAGCGGCGCCGGTACGGCCTCGTTGTTGTCACTGTTGTCAGTGGACATTTATACAACATTGTGGGTCTCCACAATGTGTTAATTCCACGACAGGAGACGTG
This sequence comes from Dunckerocampus dactyliophorus, assembly GCF_027744805.1. Taxonomy (NCBI): domain Eukaryota; kingdom Metazoa; phylum Chordata; class Actinopteri; order Syngnathiformes; family Syngnathidae; genus Dunckerocampus; species Dunckerocampus dactyliophorus. The sequence goes on along the minus strand of NC_072822.1, from coordinate 11,393,243 downwards.
ATGTTACACATAACGATATCGGAATCAGAAATTGAGAGTTGGACAATATGGGCATATTAGATATTGGCAAAAAATCAGGCCTCCCTAATTATAATATTTTAAAACAATGCAATTTTCTTCATTTTTGTTATATTTCGACTGTTTCTCAATGCATGAATATCCACCGTTTAGTTAATTTGAGTAAAGCATTCACAAAAATAAAGAATCATATTTTTTCGTCTTGCTGCAATGAGAGAGTTCATGTGGTGAGCAGAAAACTCCAAAAAAATCTACACCATAAAAATTTTCGGTGGGTAGGGGGGCACCAACAAGGACGGGGCTCCTGATCCCTGATCTAGATTGTGCTAGAAAGGATCAGAATCCTTTAGAATTCTGCAAACGATTGTTTTCTCGAAATTTGTTAAACCCTGCTGGGAACACATGAATGGTAATGAGCTGTGTTTTGTCCAGGTTGGTGTTTGGTTGTCAAAAACAGGCTCACGGGACAATTTAGTGTTGTAACATTTAAAAAGCCTATTTTGCATCATAATCATGCAATAAAGTAAGTTGTTTCCTGTACGACGACAACGTGTGAACCATTTGATGCTTTCCACCCTTCAGGCTAGAGAGGAGCTGCGACCAGTCAGGGAGGACTTTGAGGCCAAGAACAAGCAGCTGCTGGACGAGATGCCCAAATTCTACCACAGCCGCATCGATTACTTCCAGCCCAGCTTTGAGGCTCTTATTCGGGCGCAGGTTAGTTTGTGTGGGCTCTGAACATCCCCACGCCTCTGCTCCACAATGTTGTTCCGCCCTCTGACCGCTGGTCAAACAGTGGAATGAGTCTGTGTTGTAGTGTGTCTCCGTGCATGCAGCCTTTAACATGATTAACCCCGCAGTGGCGGCCCACACTGGAAGGCCTCATCTGTCTGGCTCCAGCGCCGGCCTAACCTGAAGCTTCTCTTAAAGCAGCTGGTTGGGTGCCTCCCCCACGCCAGAACTGCCTGACCATGTCATTTCCTTCCTTGGGACGGCCACTGGCACACTCCTGATTAGCAAACAAGATTATGTCAGGCCAAATGACAAGCATGGCATGCTTGGCTGTGCTTTGAACTTGCAGGATGTTGAGTGACCAATTGACTAATGAGCGTTTCTGAAGCTAATAATTGAATAACCTAAATTTTTTTTTACATATAGAAAGCTCAAATCTATGCTTTTGCTGAGTTATGCGGCCACACTGGAGGAAATGTAATGATTCCCATGAATGAGCAGGAACACACTTCCACTCCAGCTCAGGCACACGTGGGTGGTCAGTGGACCTCCTCCCCAGCCAGGCCATCCTCCACTCCCTACTCCTTTCTCCTCCTCTCCACTCCACTCCACTCCATTCCATGCTGCTCTGCTCTGCTCTGCTCCCAGCAGCATCAGCACAGGCACAAAGGCTGCCTTTGTTTGCAGCCGTCGGCTCCACTGCTACGACTGCCGTCCAGTGACTCTTTTTGGGACGTGCAGCCTGACCCGTCCACCTGTGCAGATGAATTGACACATTGTTGTGGTTTCTCTTTCTTCTGCCACATGTGTGTTTAATTTGAAAAAAGATTCTTAGTCGTCGTCCCATGCGATTATCTTTGTTTCCTGTAATTGTGGACATGAGCAAGAATTGATGCTGGGAATTTAAGTACTGTGCTTACATTAGATTTAGTTTAGCAATACTATTATCACCATTTATAATTATTTATTAGGCTCTTTATTGGGGGCGGGGGTGCACTACAGAATACCAAAAACTGCTTTTAGTATATGATAAAGTGGCAAGTATTAACTTTTCATATAAATGGTGTCAAATTCTAATATAATGGGATTATGATTATTAGACGTGTGTACTATCTAACCAATTATAAATAATAAATAATAAATAGAAATATTTCAATTTTTTCATGTTTTGAATTAATATAGACATTTAAAAGCAACAGAAAAATGTTATTGTCTGATTTAACTTTTCATTAAATGACGTTAAATTATTAATAGTATATGTTAACTATTAATATTTTAATCAACTGTGAACAGAAAATAAAAAAATTGAACAAAATGATTTTGTTCAATTGCATGAAATTCTAAAATAACTTTTAAATATAAATGAAATATACGTATATATATGTGTATATGTGTGTGTGTGTATTCCATTTAAAAGTAGTTAACTAGTATGAAAAATGTGGAAATCATTCCCAACTTTAATGGTGAAAAACAGGCCTAATTGTCGCTCAAATGTTAGAAGTTAACCGCGTGAACAGTTAAGCACGCAACTTCCTGTGTGTATTCTTCTTCCCTTAACACCCCTTGTTGAGGCTCCTTCTTTTGGGATACGTGTCACAAAACAGCCAAAGAAGAAGCAAAACATGGCACCTGAGTTATCTGAGGCCATGCTTGGTACCTGATGTTGCCTGATGGCGGTTGGGGCTGACAATTGTACAACTTCAGGAGGCGTTTGACTTTGGATGTTCCACTCTATGTCAAAATGTGGGGAAAGGGTCATTAAAACATGTGGCCTAGTTTCTGAAATGACGAGATGATGCTCTGCGGGAATGGCACAGTGCATGTTGGAATTCATGTTTCTCCTCAGTGAACTCCTCAGCTCCCCAGTACTTGCAGCACTCACACAGCCCCAGACCATGACGCTATCACCACTAGATACAATTATCTTGCTACTTGTTGCCAGCTATTTAGACAGTAATGCCTGTGTGTTGAGTCATCTATGCTACTATACAAGCTGTACACTGACTATAAAGTATTGTATCTTGAGAAGATGTAATAAAATAATTGCTGTCATGTGAGGGGTGACACTGTAGCTTAGTTTGTTTAATTGAAGCAACTTGTTTGAGAAACCCATCCCATCCATCTTCTATGCCGCTTATCCTCACTGCGGTTGCGGCTATGCTGGAGCCTATCACAGCTGACTTCGGGCGAGAGGCGGGAAACACCTTGGTTGCCAGCCAATGGCAGGGCACATATAGTCAAACAACCATTCACACTCACATTCATACCTATGGACAATTTAGAGTCGCCAATTAACCTAATGTGGGAGAAACTGACTGTGTGGCCAACATGCTAACCACTAGGCCACCGTGCAGCTTGTTTACAAAACAACAGCAGTAATTGATATAGCTACTTATGGAGAGTGACCTCTATGACAAAGGTGGCACATATAGCCCCCCCATGCTTTCCTAGCGGTAGCATGAGCAAATGTTGTAATATGTGTGGGTTTCAAGGGGCTTGTACTCCTCAGTACTTCACCCTCGGCCGACTCCTCTCTTGGTCTTGTAGTGTGCTTAAAGTCTATTATTCATCAAAGCCAGTCTCCCAGGAGCCTGACTCACCAAGCCATGGGAAGGAGCTTGGGTGGGAAGTGTCAAGAAAAGCTTTCAACGAACACTCAGCATCTTGTTCGAATTTGGGGGAGAGGAAAAGGCCGGGTCACGAGTCATCTGATGGCGGGAAGTTGCTCGATATGTGCGGACGCCGTCGTCACATCTCCTCTTGGTTGGTTTGAGGAGGAGGGGAGCTCATCACGTCACGCTTGACTTTTTGTTGTCTTGTTTTTTTTATTGTTTCTCCAGGTGGTGTACTTCACAGAAATGTACAAGATCTTCAGCGAGCTGACGGATCAGATCGACCAGGCGGGCCTGAATGACGAGCAGAGGCAGAGGGAGACGGAGGCCAAGCTCAACGAGCTGCGTGCTCTGTCCATCGTGGCCGACGACTGACTGACTGACTGACTGACTGACTGACTGACTGAGCCAACACCAGGAAGACACTCTCTCCATGCTCCTCTGTCCAATTTCAACTAACTGATATGGCCTTAACTTCATTAGCGGTCCTGATTGGGCCTAGTAGGACGTAGTACACGAGGCCATTCATACCGTGGCCGATTGGGCACGATTCCCCCTCCCTCTCCTGGCCTATGCTCACTGTGTGCATCCATGCTTCAGTCCATTTGATTGTCCCATCACTCCCATTCTGCTGTATTACTGCTATATCCCTGACTGGATTATTTCCAGTCTTACTTCAAGTCCTTCCGATTAATTCAATTGTGGAAGGGGACAACTATCGTTAATCACTTGCGAGAGCAGCGATCGCGTTAATTAAATGACACATTTTTATTTCGCACATCAGTGTATGTTGTGGGTGTCAATAGTCTTTGTATTTTATTTATATTATCAATTTTGTCGGTAATCATTAAGAACTTGCAAGGAGCGATCCAATTCCAGTCATTCTACAGACATGCCAAAAGAGTGTACCGAACTTGAGCACGGATCAGCGTGCTCGCACTATCCAAACGTGCCAGACGTTAGGTGTGAGTACGCCCTACACGTGTACTATTTGTGATTGTGTCTAATAATAAGACTCGGGATAACACTCTAACAAAGCCATCAGCCAACACCATCTTTTTGGAATCACTTGTTGCACATCATCAATAATTTGTTTCTCAGTCTTTTTTTTTTTTGTGATAGCTTTCCGAAATGTTTACACTATAATAACATACTGTAGGTCGAGCGCTTGGTCTCTTTATTGCAAAAATCAAGTCTCGTGCGCCCTCTAGTGGAAACAAATGGTATGCTTCCCACTTTTCTCTCTTGCGTGTCAAACCATCCATCCTTTGTTGTGCGGTTGCTTGCAGTCAAACCTTGAAGAACCTCACTAAAAAGCGTTGCACCCATCGCGCCCAAGATGGAAGTGTCAGCTGTCCTTGCACTCCTGTGTGCTGTTAACACTACGACACACACTCCCTCTGCTCCCAGAGGTAAGAAGGTCACACTGGGTATTTGTCCTACTTGATGGCACAAAATGTATAATCTGCTGTTGGAAGCAAATGCAATCGCCTTGTCTTTGAGTTTTGTATTGTAGGCTTTTAAGTTAAGCATGTTTTTTAAAAATTATTAATGAAGGTGTCTTTTAAGCTAATGAAGGTTTTTTTTAAGGAGCTGTATTAGGGCCACACTGAAGAGAAGAAAAATAATGAATATGAGAAAGTTTCAAAAATGTTCATGTGATTACTTTGTCGTATTTTTTTGTTGTAACATTAAGACTTAAATACTCTAAAATTGGGACCTTTTAGTCAAAATAGTAGTGTCATAATCGTATGTTGGTTTTCACAATTTGACAGATGAATCGTTGTATCTATTGTAAAATCACACCATCTTAACCTTATCCTTTTTGTAGCAGTAATTTGACAAAGTACAACTTTTGTCTAGCTAATTTGCAACTTTGTTTTCTCATTACAACTTTATTCTCATAACTTTCCCTTTTTGTTGTAAAATTATGACTTCTGATATTTATAGATGTTTGGTCATTTGAAATTAATATTACAACTTAATTGTCGTGTTTTGGTTGTTAAAAAAGGCTATAATTACAATCAGTGTGACTCATTGCAGCTTTTTTGTAGTAATACTGCAAATGTTAGTTTTATTCTAACATTCCAACTTTTGCCTACAATACAGTACAACTTAATGATCATTTTTCTCTAGTTTTTTGGTAAAGTCTTTATTCTCATAATACAGTACGGTATTACATAATTGTATTATGTTCATGTATTACATACTATGTTTATATTATAACTTAATTTTCATAACATGACCGTTTTCTCACAATAATTTTTTTCATAATTTTATTAGTTTTTTGTTGTCAAATTGTCTTTGTTTTTCAACTTTTATGCCAAGTACATTTTTTCTTACAACTTTATATTTTTCCACAACATTTTCGTTACAAAACGTTGTCTTCATTGTCATGTTTTTGTTCTGATTTTATGATATTCAAATAACGCAATGCAATACGTCTTTATTCTTATATTACAAACACGATTTTTCTCATAATACAACTGTTTCAACACTGACATTTTTGTCATCACATCCTTCCAAATTGTGACCCTTCAAAATACAACTTAATTCCTCCAACTCTAATTTAGTTGTTTTTTTTCTTTGTCGATGTGGCCCTAATTTCTAATGAAGTACCACCAGTGAGTAAATACTTTCAACAGAGGCTTCTATTTGTTTGTGTACGTGACGTAAGATGTTAGGTGACAATGTTTATCTGTTTCCTGTAAAATCGGAGAATAAATGATCCAGTGACATTCTTAAATGTGTTTGTGCTTTAGTGAGGTGAGTGTGTCATGACTAAAAGGATGACAAACAATTCCCAAATCTAACCATCTTTATTTGTGTGTTCAGCTTCACTGAAATAAGTGAATCAGTATTGTCCGCTCATTAGAACCAAAGCGGTATTTACAACACGTGCGTGGATGACTTGATGCTTGATTTCAGTGAATCACGTTAGATTGACAAAAGCGATCATTAGGAAGCGTGCGTGAGACAGGAAGTCATGTTAGTTACAAACCAACCCACCTTCAAATAATGCCAATGTACAAATGCAAGTGTGCTACTAAAGGTACGGAAAACTTGACAATATTATTGTGAAATTAGTTAAATACCAGCTTTTGGTCCCATTAGGTGGCAATAATTATAATTAATAATTGACTTAAAGAGTTAATACATGATATATGTGCAAGAGGTGTGTGTGTGTGTGTGGATTAGTGCTATTCCCAAACACATCCTGTTGTATGTTTATGCACCTCAAAAGGTTGTCCAGTCTCTGTTGCAGCCCGTCACAAAGCTGTCTTGCTGTACATGGCATCTATCTGCTCCTGAAAGACCCGGCGAATTTCGGCGCGTCTGCTCTTTAGGGTGGGTGTGAGGAGGCCGTTGGCGACGCTGAACGTCTCGGGATGCAAGTGAAGATCTTTCACCTGCACGCAAACGGAAGGGAAGTGTCAAGTCAGCATGTAGTTATTTCACTAAGACAGGCCTGTTCAAAAGACTCACTTGTTCGAAAGACTTGAGTCCTGCCTTCTTTCCAACTGCTTTCATGTCCTCCAACACTGCAGCCTTTACGTCCTATTGGAAGGGCAGCTTTTCATTCAAGTGGATTACCGTACTTTATGAGCAAACTGGAATATGTGCAATAGGCAATCATTTTAACTTACAGGATTTTGACACAGTTCTTCAAAGGAGCCCACAACTCCTCGTTCTTTAGCCCAGTCTACAAACACTTCAGGGTCGGGAACAACGATGCCTACCAGGTAAGACTGGACACTAGTTGAGTCACTTGGTGAACAATACACCATAGCTACTGTCCTATACAAACTATGTGTTTGTTATTATTGTGGTTGCCGATTGCATCACTGTGTCATAGTGTCAGCTGTTTCTAATATTTTGATTATATGAGAAAATATTAGAAATAGGTCTCAGTTGCCATTTTTATGCTCCCTGTAAAAGCCAGATTTTTTTTCCCCTCGTTGTTGTCCTGTTTAAACAGACAGAAAATGAGGGTATGGAGTCCACCTGGCAATTTTCTGCCTACAGAAGCTCCTTTTTATTAAAGCTGTGTAAACACTGACAGAATGTGGAGTGGCAGTCAGGCCCCGAATTGTCCAACCAGAGGAGTAACCAGTCAGAAAAGCAAGAAGCCAGAACAAGGGTCGGAATTCCAATACCCTAGTCTCATGTCTAACATCCTGTTGTGTCTGTGTAAAAGGCTACTCCGCAGTGCCAGAACTGGAGTGTCAAGTTCAACAACCGAGACTCAGTACTCCTGCCCTGTTGTGTTGAAAGCAATTGTCGCTGTCTGACAAGCATACCTCACAGGGTCCCTGTGTTTGGTGCCGATAACCTGCTTGGCTGGGTATGTATAAAAGGAAAGCAGATCAATGGCATACTGTTACAGTTCTGATGCGGCCATTTTTCAGACTCTCTGTGTGCAAGGTTAGTACGATGCAGTACAACCACAGTAGCAAACATGCTGTGCGTGTGCAGGTCGGTCTATGTGTCCCATTGAATGTGCAGTATACCTGTAAACTATCTCCATGCACAAAGACCTGCAGCACAGGAACACAGCGCATGTAGACATTTTCTATCTTCTCCGGAGCGATATACTCTCCCTGGGACAACTTGAAGATGTGCTTCTTCCTGTCGATGATGCGCAGCGTCCCGTTCTGGTGAAGGACACGTTGAATGAAATACATCACCAATACGGTAAGGGTACCAAAAGACAGTGGTACCTCCACAGTGGGAGTTTAAACCGTCGTCATGCAAGTAGTACTCCACATATACTTTTTCTTTGGAAAAGTACCATTCATATGTAAACATTTAAGTTCTGATTCCAACAAACTGATGCAATTTAATTTTTCTTTTTACACACAGTTACAGTGGGACCTCCAAAGCAGGTTCTATAATTTGGAGGGTTTTTTTGGAAAAAATGTAGCCTCAATCGTCAAACAAAACCTGGAGGTCCGAGCTTTTCTTCCTGTCACTCACACACACCAGTTACCTGATGAAATGCAGCCGCGACATGGATCTCGAAGGTTGGTGAAGTTATCAAAGCTAAGCTAGGAACGGAATGACGGAAAGGAACAGGAAGAAGCCAATCTTACAGGAAGCCACTGGCCTACATCTCCACTGTGGAGCCAACCGTCACTGTCCAAAGCTTCGGCGGTCCTTTCAGGGTCCTTCAAGTAGCCCCTAAACACACTGGGACCACGGATGCAGATCTAATAAGGAAAGCAGGAGAATGAGTGAGAAGAAGTGTCATCACACATGTTAAGCTCACCTCTCCTTCTCCGTTCTTTGCGTAGTAGTTCATGTCAGGGATGTCCACCAGCTTCACAGCAGCACAGGGCAAAGGAGCGCCAACGTGTCCTAGAAAACACACAACTGTGACCGCAGCAAACGCTTGCTAGCGTGATAGTCCAGAAGGCTAACCTGCACTCCAGTCTCCCGGCATGGAGAAGGTACAACCTGCTGTGCACTCCGTCTGGCCGTAACCTTCAAAGATGAGGCAGCCCAGCGTGGCTCTGAGGAAGGACAGCACGGTGGGGGAGATGGGCGCTGATGCAGTCAGGGCGAAGCGCAGGTTTCCTCCTAAACTGGCCTTAAATAGACAAAGCCAAAGCGTGCCGCTTTACCAACACGAATCTGAACTAAATCCTGCTTCAACAGCAAGTAGACCATATTTTCCCACCGACCTCCCTGAGCCAAAATCTTTCAGTGGCTTCTCACTTGCCAGCGTTGCACGCTTGTCCAATACACTCCCACAGGCTCAATATGCTGCGCTTGCTTTTGGCACCGCTCGCTTGGAAGAGCTCAGCTTCTCCTGCAAACTTCTCATACCACATTGTGGACTCTCTGCAAGCTGCTTGCCTACTTGCCACTAACTAGACAGAAATCCTCCCCCAGGAAACAGAATATATCTACTTAAAGACAAGATAGCCCGTTATTAGTTTGAGGCTTTACTTTTGATGTTGTTTTAGAAAACTAACAAGCATCTTATTGTTACTTTTTTGTCGCTAAAGCCGATTTTCAGGGTTGAATTTGTTGAGCTTGGTGCACGCATTTACTTTTCTGCGTTTTATCATTTTGATACGATGTATAAGATGCCACAATTTGAACATTTAATTTCACAAGCATTGAGGAATAGTTTAATAGGAGCCAAGCTAGCTACAGTAGCTAGCAGCTGTGTTGTAGGCTTTTAGGCTCACACTACCTACACTATATGCCGCCATCTTTGCTTGTTAGCATGCTAACAAGCTATAACAATTAGCCAGAACAATTGGCTTTTGGAAATATTTCAACTTAAGAATTCCAACTTAAGAAAAAATGGTGACAACTGCTTAATTATGTGGTGAAAATGTAATCATAATTTAGTAAAGCTAACAAAATCACAATGGCTTTTTTTGTAAACCAAGGAGTATTTGGGACACATTTAAAATTAAAAAAAGACTAAAAACCATGTGAATACAAAGTAATTCTGAGCATAAATAAAGTAGCAAACAACTCTTTGCATTGTGGCGATGCTTCAGTTGTCATGAAAAATGAAGCTAGTGGAAAACACGTTAAAAGCGATGTAATAATCGTGTTTATTATATCATTTGTGCTATTCATGGATTGTTTAATGTGCTGTGTTGAAAGTACAAAGAGGAAAACAGAGATAATAGTGCCATATGTCGTAAGAGCGACATTTTGTCCCTTGGAATACACCACCAGCCACATCATTAGGTACACCTGTATCAAAAATGTAAAAATGTACTAATACAGTCAATACTCATTGCTTTTTCTTTTTCTTTTTGTTTTCCTATACTTCTCCACAAAATAGTGTTTTCTAAAGCCAGCAAGCCAACGAACATTCAAGTAAAGAAATGATCCATCCATCTATCCATCTATCTTCTATGCCGCTTATCCTCACTAGGGTGGCGGGTATGCTGGAGCCTATCCCAGCTGACTTCAGGCGTGGGGCGGGGTACACCCTGGACTGGTCGCCAGCCAATCACAGGGCAGTAATGGCCAGCATCTTAATAATAAATGATAATGACGACCCTGATCCTGGCTCCGCACTTAAATATAGTAGTCCAGGCCCCACCCTTCACAAAGTTTGATGACAGTCGGTCAAGTCATTTTTGGAGTTTTCAGTAGGAAGCTAGACGCCAGCATCTTTGTAGACGCCGCTGGTCCAGCATGGGTACAAATCAACAACACTAGAAATAGCTTTTGAGCCACTGACCTGAATCCTGTTGAAGACCAGTTTGTCCCAAAGACTGTTGTTGCGTACGATGCCGCTGCTGAGCTCAGCCTGCTTCCTGTTCACGGCGTAGTGAAGCAACGCTCGCCTCAGCGGGGACGTCACGGAGCCCAGAATCTGTACAGGAAAAATGGTGAGGGGGTGTGGGTAGCGGGCGTGAGGATGTGATCTTTAAAACCCACCTTGTCGTAAATGCGATTGAGCAAACGAGGGACGACGGGAAAGAAGGTGGGCTTGAGGGTTTTGATGTCATCCATAAGAAGGGAAATGTCTCCTTGGTAGAAGCCCACACGAGCTCCATGACAGAACATGGACACCTGTGACAAGATGAGGTTGAATTTAACTTAAAAAAGTCACCAAGTCATTATTTTTACAACCTTTATGTATATTCTCAACACCTGTTTCCATGCCAATGTTGCTGGAGATGTCATGTTTCATACCTGTGGACAATTTAGAGGTTGCCAATTAACCTGGCATTTTTGGAATGTGGGAGTACCCGGAGAAAACCCACACAAGCGGAGATTCGAACCCAGGTCTTCCCGATCTCCTGACTGTGTGGCCAACATGCTAACCACTCGGCCACCGTGCGGCCCTCCTGTTTCAATACAAATTATTTCATCCAACTTTTAAGATGCAAGTGTTTACATTTTGCACTGTTGGATCTTAAGGAGGTTCTAAGCAGAGCTTCAAAATGCAAAAAGAAAAAATCACAAAATTTAGTGCAAAAAAACACTAAACTGAAACAGACTTTTATCAGCTGATCAAAACTTTAAGACCACAGCTAAAAAAAACCAACCCAAAGCCCACCTTCAGTCGAGAGGGATGCCCCCTGCAACATCTCCACATAGCCGTTTGACACCCCTGCACAACCTGATGCTCCATTGTTCCATTGAAGGAAAAAGCACCCCAGATCATGATGGCGCCCCCTCCACTGTGCCGTGTGGAAACATCTCAGGTGGGATCTCCTTGTCATGCCAACTTTCTTTCTTCCACCTTTCAATGTCCCATGCTTGGTGCTCTCGTGGGCAATTTTGTGAGGCATTCATAGACGTTTTGTGTTTTTAAATCCCTTCTCTAGCAGATAGATGCCGTCTGATGGCAGTTGGACTGCACTCGCCCCCAGTAACAACCTTCTTTCGGGCAGACGATCGTCCCGTGTCTTGACAGACAGATCCTCTGGCTCAGGGTGAGTGACGTTTTTTGGGTCTAGACCTTTTTTGCCTTTTTTTTTTTGCCTCGAGAAATCATGACAGTGTGACAGAAAATGACATTAAATCCACATTTTTGCCAAGATTTTGGCTTTTAAAAGCTGTGGTCTTGAACTTTTGTTCAGCTGGTAAAGAGCCTATTTCACTTGTTCGCAATAAATTGCTTACTCATCATTTTTCCCCATTTTGAAGCTCTATTCAGAACCTCCTTAAGACCCAACAATTTTTCAACTGGTCTTAAAATTTGAATCAGGAGTTTAGAATGTGCCTTATTTTCCCTAATTTCCTGGAAAATGTGTCTTCTTTTCAAAAGAAAATGTCACAAGTATGCAGGAATCAATGGAAATCACCTGAATCATTCTCTCAAACATGTGGGCCAGCGGCATGTAGGAGATGGAAATGTCTTCTTGTCGTATGACAAAGGAACCCTGGCAGAGGACAAAAATAAGGAGCAAAAATGAAAAAAAGTTTCAGGTATCGAGGGAGAGATGAATCCACACGGGCAATCAAACATGCTGTTTTTCCTCCAGCGCCCAGACAGCAGAATCTCTATAAAGAGGCAATTAGTTTAAGTAGCTTGGCAGCCACAGGGCCAATCAAACACTCAGTTAATCATACCGTTACACACAGCAGGGAGGAAACAGACACAAAGCAGATGTGAAGTTATGTCAATGAGAGCAAGACAGACCTCCAGGATCTTAATGACAGAGGAAGTGTTGGAGGCGATGTTGCCGTGGGTGATCATGGCTCCCTTAGGCTTGCCTGCATATAAACAAACAAAGACATTATTTAGTTTGGGGGAGCCATAAAGACGCTGTAAGTGGATAAGCCTCCCATGATGTGAGCAGAGGATGATTAGACTTGTGGAAAAATCTGACGCTACCTGTGGTTCCACTGGTGAAGCAAACCACGGCCAGATCCTGGGGCTGGGGTGGCTACAGTGGAGGGAAATAAAAGAATATGACGACAGACCACCTATGACCTTTTGTACCAGTGACTGATAGAGTACGCCCTTTAACCCATCTACACTTCTACCTCTAAAGTGGAATGCTGGTGCTCCGATTTTTAAGGATAAAGATGGCACTGTAGCGTCTACCCGGACGTTGGGAGTGTAACAGATGCCCGCCAGTGTGGCTGTGTGGTTGTACGTTTCTAAACGCCACTCCCTGAACCTGAAGAGTCACACCAGGTGTCAAGCTGACAGGCCGGGCTTTGGCTCGACGCTAAAGGACCTTGGTTCGACCTTGGCAGTGACCCAGGCTGGCTGAACCAGGCAGGTTACTTAAGGATGACAAGCTCTTTATTGCACAGCTTCTTTCCATGTCACTTCTCTGTGGGGTGACACACTCCTCCCACCCTGTTGTGTTGAAAACAATTGTGATTGTCCAACAGGTATTTTAGACATTGCCACACACCTAATTATGGGATTGTGGAATGTTGTCCTGCTGCTCTGAATGTGAGTGCGTTTTACTGATCGCTTTTGGAATTGATTCAAAGCGTCACAAAAACGCCACAGAAAGACAAGAAAAAGCTAAACGCAACGTTAATCCTTGATGCTGAGCTGTCGTGCGACGTCATGCGAGAGAGCCGTTCAGACTCGAATTTGGTTAGTGGAAAAATCCAATATTGGACTGGCAATTGAAAACTCACCACAGGATCTTTAAGGTTCTGCCTTCCCAGCTCCTACAAATCAAATCAAACTTTATTTATATAGCACCTTACAACATCCCAATGGTGCCCAAGGTGCTTCACAAGAATAAAAGCACCTTATAACAAATAAGAACATGGTAAAATCAAATAAAATATAACATATTAAATACAACATATAACAATTTAAAACAATAATAGATGCGCATGTGTAGAATCACATTTCAAGTACCTAGAGTATACTGATCACGTATGTTTATATCTACAATATTAGACAATCCATTCATGATTAAATCAAAAATGAGTGCGTGTGCACATGGTCTGCTCACCATAAGCTGCGCCAGTTTGACAACCTCCACTTGGCAACTTCTCGCCCTCTCAACGAAGGCCTTGCTGAAATCGTTAAAGAGAACCAAGCAGGAGAGCTTGGGAGCGTTGCCGTTCTCCTTGTTCTCCAACAGAGAGACCGCCTTCTCCTCGAGGTCGCAGACCACCAGAGAGATCCCAGCTACAGTCCACCACATAAAACTCAATCAGGTTCCAAAGACAGGCTCAGCTCAAATGAAACTGAAATGTCATATCTTCCCAGAAATGAAAGGCAGAGATACACTTTCAGAAACAAGACAAACGGACCTTTACTTCCTTGAGCATGTGCTGTTGTTATGTCTACATGCAGGCATGCATCTCACCAAGGTTGAGTATATGGACCATGGCTTCCAGCCCCAGTGTCTCATACAGAGGAACCACAGCCATGGAGTAAGTGTAGCAGGCCAGCTCTGTAATGATCCACTGTCACCAGCAGAGGGAGACAGATCGTCATTTTGACACATTGATTCCAATCGGTAAGTGAAACGTTAGCCAAAGCAAACAACGACACCTTGGGTAATTATCATGAGTGTTTTGAAGCCGATCTATGCAAATAGCCCGTCGGGTATCTGATGACTATTAAAGCAGACGTGCATGATTAATACCTGTCTAGAAACACATCTTCACCGCCTGCAGTCCAGTTTTATCCATGTGATCATGTACAAGAATACACTTCAAGGACACACACTGACCAAGAAAATCATTTTGAGCTTCCTGGACAAGATTTGTGACACAAACTCAATGACATAAACCACTGACCAAATAATATGCTGTTTTTGTTATTAAGGTGTTGGTCATAGTTTTATTCACATATCACAATATAGATTATGTACATTACAACAAAGTAGAAGGTCATATTTATAGATTAAATGTATTGATTTGTTTAGGACATTGAAATAATAAATATTAATATAAATATGACTAAGTGCCGGAAACACATTCTTGTCATGTACTCACTGCTTTAGCACAGTGGGTCCTTTTTTCACATGCATTTCATCAAAAGAGCTACTCTGTGAAGTCTTTCTCAAGGCCTATGCTGCATTTCTGAATGACCAATGCCCCACAGTTTACCAGACATGTTGGCCTTTCGTACTTGAAGCAAGATGATAGTGACTAAAAAGTAAATCCTGAATATAAATACTAAGTTCTCCATTCTGCATGTATTTACTCTATCTTCTAAAATACCCCTCCAAACAAGGGAGACACATACCTCCGGTCTGTTCTGTGCAAATATGGCAACAAATTGTTGAGGGTTGGGCTTGCAGCCTTTAGCCACCAGACCAGAGCCCAGCAAACGTGCTTGCTCTGCCACCTACAGGGTCCAAAGACACATTGCTCAAGAGGTTGTACACGACAACAAGAACATGCGGTTGAAAAAACAAATATGTGAGACCTCAGTGTAGGATATCCACTGGTAGGGTTGGCTCGGCTTCCTGAAGCCAAGACATGGCCCATTTCCTGAAAACCATCACACGAGTAAAGTTAATCTAAGAAAGTGACCATCGGAATTGTGGGCAAAAAGTTGAATATCAGTTTCATCATATATGCTTTCCTGATGATTACTTCTCTATTCTTGTTTCATCATTTCTCCACAATTCCAAAGGGTGGTGTGGCAGGAAAACAGCACCAGAAGAACACCATAGCCACAGTGAAACATGACGGTGGCGGCACTGCCACATGTTCTGTACACTGTGCATTTAGGCTACACTGCATTGTTATTTTTTGACATGACATAGTACAACAATGGCTGCTGATGAGTAAATAAGATGATTAATGTCACACCTGCGGTCCTCAGGCCCCTCTGAAACATGTCGTAAGCCGTCCTGGTGTCGTCGTAATAGAACTCCAGCAGCACGTCATCTTGAAGAAGAGCTGAGCGCCTGCAGGTGGGATCGCCCTACAACAACGCACTACGGTAAGATACGAGAGCAACACTCACACTGAGATGCGCACAGGAATTCAACGTCTTGGGCCATAAACCCACATTCACAGGTACAGATTGAACTTGAAGGTCACACGGAGGACGCATGGGGCGTGGACGAGTCACCAGCCAGTATGCGGTGAGGGAGGCCAGGGCTCCTAAACCCAGAAGGGACGAGGAGGACAGATATGAGGACGACGGTAGAGACGGCAGCAGACTCCTGTGCTCCTGTGATTCTGAAACTTTGAGCCCCACGTTGGATCGAAGTGATCGTAACCACTCTGGGAAATACATGCTGAAAGAGAACAAACAGACAAATGGACTTACTGTCTGCGCTGGGACAGGAGATTGGCATTCACCCACCTATACTTTTTGCACAGAACCTAGCGAAGCGAAGCTATTGCTGCGGCTGTGTATGCTTTTACACAACATCCCACAATCTGACAGAATTAGGCGCGTGACAAAAGTGACAGCAACAACACAACAGGGCATGAGAGGCGAGCCTGTCACACACCTGTCCCGGCTTTCCACTAGTCCCTTTCACACAGTCCATGTCCCACCTCTGTTACAACTCTGCTACTACCTCCAAAGGCAGTATTTTGTCTTCCCGTTCCAGGTCAGTGCCATTCGTACAGAAAGTTAACAAGGGGAAGAAAAGCCGGCTTTGAGCAGCAGGGTGAAAGGGGCGAGTGTTGAAAATGAAACTTCACATCCCTGTGCCAACTTTCTAACATTCCCTTTCACACAGGCAGCCTCCTGCCTCTGCTATGGCTCTGATACTACCTGCAAAGGTGGAATATTGGCTATCAACGGACCAAATCAAGATGAACCCAAGAAAAACAGTTCATGGTTTGGTCATAACATATCAGAAAAGAGACAAAAAAGTAAATCACTGTTTTCCAAAGTGAAAACTGATGTGTGTGTGAATATCTTCTTTTACCTAAAACACAAAGATAATAGATCTGCTTTCATGGACGACTTCAATAAATTAGAAAATATTCCCATTTGAAAGCCTGACATAGGATCATTACATTTTTAAATTAAAAAATGATGAATCAAATACCATAATCACCAATTCATTGATTAGTTGTGGCAGCTCTGCGGGGCAGGAGAAGTGAGTCCTGCCTCTGTTATGTCTTTGATACTACCGCCAATGTCAGAATATAGGCGGGACAAGTTAGTCTCCCATTATGTGTCTGTGCAATTCACACAGAACAGTGACAAGGAGGAAAAGCCGGCATCGGCAGGCAGTGTGAAAGGGGCTATTGCTGGGAGAAATCAGCACCGACTAGGAAAATTCACATCCATCCATTCCCTTTTATACTGGCATGTTACCTCCTCTGTTATGGTACTAATACCACCTGTGAAAGCAGGATATTGGCAGGACAACTTTTCCCTGCATTGTCTTTAAGTATACATAACACAACCATGTGACAATTTTGGGAAAAAAGAGCTTTAGCAGGTGCTCTGACAAGGTTAATTGGCTGATATTGCTCGACAATTTACTAATTAGAACTAGGTTGTCAACAATAGCGTGTTAATGGTGGAAACTAATTTCTTTCATAAATGACATTAACATTTTCAGTGTAATTGACACGTGCGTATCATGACAAGCCACACCTCTCTGCTCCGGCAGTGGACAGAGGCCAGTGTAGCGTCCCCATCGATGTACAGAGAGTCAAACTCCGAACATCAACAGTGAATGTCAGTGAGTTACAACTACCAATCTTCTTTTTTCCATTAAAAAGCTTTAAAAAAGATGGCCCTATTTAATTGTGTAGATTAAAAGTGTGGTGTCGCTTAGTTTTACTATTCTTACTGTAAGTTACAATACTGTTCGAAATACCTGTAATCCCAGCCAAAAACCTCGTTCAGAGGAATTGCAAAGAAACCGACACATTATACTATGATGTGTAGTATGTTGTAGCTTGATTTTCATGTTCAGTTCATTTGGAGCTGTTGACAAAAATACAGTACATCACACACATATTATCACGTCATGTCATTGACCTTGCTGTTCATAAAATGGGTATATGGTATGGTATATGGTGATTAATGATGATTAATTAATTTGTAAATGGTAATTAATTAGATTAAAAATATTAATGATTTGACAGATTTTTCTATTACAAATTGAAAGAGGCTTTTTGTTCTTCCAGAAATCCTCCATGTCGACTCCTCTCATCATCCTACAACCAGCAGGGGGAATAAAACAATGTTCCACTTGGGAACTTAAACTGCTCCTAGTCTGAGAGCTCAGTTTAAAGAGCGGGTCATGCTGGGACACACACTTGGCACAGTGTAGTTAGAAGAAGGGAGGGGTCGAGCTGGCGCACCACCAGGTTGTCAGAATGAAGCACCCCCAGGTTACTCTCAGTCACTCTTCTGTCCAACAAGGAGAGTGCGGCTCTCTGTGTACAGCTGTGAATGTTTGGTGGCGAGGACTAGCTGACAAATCCTCCTCCTCTAGCACCCTTTCACCATGCCAGAAACATTATTGTCCATATTGAGTGACATCAGTGACAGACGACGACACAGAGAGAGGAAGCATGGGAAAAGAGACAGGCACATAAAAAAAAAAACACACACACATTTTGACAGAATTTACTCACACTTGCACTCACACAAACCGATACCACCAGCACCTCAGGTAGTATCCTTCATGTACACCCCTCAACCTTTCACCTACTTTGCTCCTCTGTCCCCCAGTAGGAGAGTGGAAGCATAAATGAAGAAGTGAATTCTTTAGAACCGGTCTGATCCAGCATTGCTTGCCTCTGTGGGCAAAGTGGTGGCCAATCTCATCTTCAGTACATAAATATTCCATCATAGGCATCCATTAAATGTAATGTAGCTGCTCACTCGCCAATTTACACCTCAGCGTGTAACGGAGCAGATGGAGAGCCGTGAGTGCTTTCTGTGGCTCCATAAACGAGAGGTGAAACATTAAAAAAAAAAAAGACAAGAAAATGCCAGTTGAGTATGAAGAGAACTCCCTGCAGCCTCCAGTCCCCCATCCCCCTACCTCTCCCCTGCTGCCCCCACTCTCTCTCCCATTCATAAAGACTATTGTCAAAGCCTAGACAGGCGCCATTATTGTGGCACAGCACTGACTGCCTGGAAGACCCGAGACAAAAGAAATGTGGAAAAATAGTGAAGGAAGGACCTCACCAACAAGTCAGCTTCACAGCCGGAGTAGTGATCCCTGCTGGGACTATTTTGTTATTTCACTTGAATTTATATCCTGAGTGCAGAACCGGATATACAGCATAACAAGGATGTGTTATAGGTTAACATTTATACAGTCAAATCAAATACACTCAACATTTGGGTCACCTTTACTTCAACCAATCAGCTCCAACTTCACTTTGATTAAACAGTATTTCATGTACTCGTATTGCTTCCATATCGTAATCGAAAGCTGTATTAAACTGTCTGATGTCAGAGGGGTATTGATCCAACCATATGATCATTATTGTGGTTGTAGTTTGCAGTGGTATAGAACGTCGTCAAATTTGGAATTTGGAATAGTTTTGGGGGGGAAATTGCCTTGAAAACTGGCACCAAAACTTCCATCACTTGCGTAAAATCTCACATTACCCCAGCATTCCTAAGAAGAGCACAGTGCCTTGCTTTTTCTTGTGCTTTTTGTGCTGGCGGTCCACTTGTTCGAGTGTTTTAGTGCTATTACTTGTTTTAAGGTAGAGTATCCTACTGATTATACAGTGGTTAACTTCTTTCTGCACTTTTGATCATGTTAAAGTGTTTACTTTTAAAAAAATCACCTTAAAGATTTAAGGACGCCAGCAGTTTGACTATAGAAAGGATCAATTTAATAGCAGTTTTATTCCCGCACCCCGAAACAGATTGTGTTTTGTATTTGTGACTTTACCCTTCTCATTTAGCTAAATAACAGTAAGCGAAATGGTAGAAACAGCTCTCAGTATGATGCGAACTACGACCACAATAACTGCTAAAATAATACTGACAAGACCTTGTCAACAAAAACTGGGTATTATACAGTAAATAGTTTTATAGACCAAAAAAACTCACAAAAAGTAGTACTTAGTATTTCAACACACTCCGGCCACAACCCACTCCACCAACTTGGCACACACATGTTTAGCTTTTTAAACACCTCAAAAATGATATATATGGCTTGCCAACTAATTGTACTGCATATTATCTTTCATCAGAGACCTTCCAGAATTCCGGTGATGACAGGCGCCCTGTAATGACATAAAAGCTGACAAGACACCAGCGAGTGCAGAAAAGCACAATAAAAGCAGCAAAGATTGCAGCATGGGCATTAGGCATGTAAGAGCCCAACGCAGCACGCAGGTATGTGCACGTCCACTCTTCAGTCATGACGCATTCATGAAACAGCAGCACAGAAACCACAATAGCTTTTAAAAATGACTGTTAAAATTACAATCATGGTGTGTTGTTGACTTGCATCATATTATTTATACCTGCCAGGTTTCCCATCAAATTTGGAATGAGGCGCGACCGCACGCTATCGCTTTGCAAAGCAGGCACGATTTTAATCTGATACTTTTATTAACTGTGCACATAGAAGCTCACTTGACTAAGAAGCTGATCACAGGATAACAATGTTTAGCTTCCACCAACACAAACAGGTTTCTTATAATTAAGGTCCTCCCATTTCTAGTCGAGGAAAAGCGGATATTTGAAGGCAGCTGCCTACTGGTACAGTATTACTTCTTCCACACAAACAAGGCAGCTTAAAATACAGTCAATAATCATTTTAAACAATTTTTCCTGTATTTTCGATTAGAGGAACGAAAGCACCGGCCATTAATCCATAAAGATTACATGCACATGCGTCATGGCCCATTACTGTATGATGGACACCCCAAAGGTTCTACAATTTGGAGTTCAACCAACATTTTCTGGCATGCTATGGTATGGTACGGTATGGTATGGTACGGTATTGTACGGTATGGTATGGTATGGTACGGTATGTTATGGTATGGTATTGTACGGTATGGTATGGTATGGTACGGTACGTTATGGTATGGTATGGTACGGTATGTTATGGTATGGTATGGTATTGTACGATATGGTATGGTACGGTATGTTATGGTATGGTATTGTACGGTATGGTATGGTATGGTTTGGTATGGTACGGTACGGTATGGTACGGTACGGTATTGTACAGTACGGTATTGTACGGTATGGTACGGTATGGTACGGTATGTTATGGTATGGTATGGTATTGTACGGTATGGTATGGTACGGTATGTTATGGTATGGTGTGGTATTGTACGGTATGGTATGGTACAGTACGGTACGTTACGGTACAGTATGGTATGGTACGGTACGGTGTGGTGTGGTATGGTAGTGGATGTTTATTTGTTTCATGTTACATATGTAACAAGTTACATGAAGGAACATCACATGGTTACATTTGCATGATTCAACATTCAACAGTCTGAAAAGGAGTAGGAAGAAGCAGAGCTGATATTCAATCCTACCTAATCCTGGGATTACTATTGCAACAACACATCATCAGGAGGGTAAAACTAACCTGTCTCACGACAGTCATAACTCATTCACACCATAACTTTCACTTGTTGACACTTGCAATATTACAACGTCTGGCATTTGTCATTTACATTTTTTTCTACTTCCTGTATGAAATGATGGTGTTAAAGAAGCAAATTGGCGTTCAAATCATGACCTTGTGCAGTATCAAGAAATAAATAAAATCGTTAACAATAAAAAAAATTGTTAATAATAAATCAGAATAAATTGGAATTAGCAAAACATTAAATAAAACAAATAAAACATTGAGGATGTTGACTTCAAAGCTGTTTGAAGTTGCCGTTTAGTTAGGGAGGCGGCGGGGTTGTGTTTGTGAGGAGATTCCACCACAATTGAGCGGTCCACCGGGGAAACAATTCCCCACACAAATGTTCCTTCTCCTCACGATGACAGCATTTCAATCACGCGATGTCAATTTCCACGAGATTCCGTGTTTAACAGTGGATTCCACTTTTACTGGCCAATGCCGCAATTCCGTCCACAATTATGTTAAGCATTGCAAAGCAGAACCACCAGTTTTACTGTGCATATGACAATAAAACTCTTGAATCTTGAACTCATAAGGCCCGACATACCCCTCTAAAGTCAGCTCGAAGCTCAAACCATCATCATGTGTGACATCAACATGCTCTTCTTCTACAAGATTACCTCCACAGTTGTGTTTGTCTTTTTTGTGTTGCTTGCAATGACTCCATAAAAGGGTAAAAGAAAATTAATTCCAGCAATACCCATAAAACGCCACAAGGGGGCAGTGTCCTGCATAATTAGTTAGGTAGCTCGCTGGTAAGATTACACAAACCTACAAGAAATATTGGATATATGGACTAGATATATAATATATGGATCGGAAGTGTCTTAATAACAGGCTTTATGGGCGGAATAGGTGTGTCCCTTTCTCTGCATTAGTTAGATGCCTCTTTTTTAGCTGTTTTTATATTTTTAGAACGCACAGAAAAGAGAAAGACGTATTAATGTTGTGGATGATGGGCAAAATTCCCAAAAAAGTGCAGTTTTCCTTTAAGGCGCCATCTGTTGACACACTGCTACATAGCTAGATATCTACCTGTCTTGTGCTGGAACGACTTTTCTTGCACCACCCGGGGCACAGCTGATGTGCTCGGAGCAGGAAGAGATATAATGGGATAATGCTTGGAACATGTTTAAAAGTTAGCGTCCTCGAGGCAGCCACGTAACTGTTGCAAAAAGTCTTTAAACCATATATTTGAGGAGTTTATGTTGGAAAAATGTCCATAATTTGAGTCGCTGCTTGTCACAGAATGGTGATGGTGGGTCCAGCAGCCAAACAAGTTGAGATCCACCGCTTTAGGCAGTAAGGAACTTTCATTTCCTAAAAATCTAATTGTAATTCAGACTGTTTAAACTGTTACTGATGCATTTGTCAGCATTGTTGCACTTGCTGTACAGCACCTGTGTATTTATTGGCCCTCTGGTTACTTAATTAGGGCTGAATTAATGCATTAATAACAGAAATTTCCTTTAACGGCACAATTTTTTTGATGCACCATTAAACTGCGCACATCCTGTTTGACCCTCGGCCCACGCCGTAGCTTGAAGAAACGCAGCGGACAAAGAAAAGGGTATTTTGAATGGTAAGTTCCGCTTTGAAGCCCTGGCAGATGGCTGTCTTGACAAGACCAAAGTTATTTGTGTCTACTGTCGCTGTGAGTTGAGTTGTCTCAGGGGAGTCAACTCTCAAATGCCAGAGAGAATGTACTGGAGCACTACAGGTATTTTTTTTTAAATTGTCATTAATACAGTGGTACCTTGGCATACAAGTGCCCCAACTAACAAGTGTTTTTTTTTTTATGTGAGCCGTCGCTTGGCTGATTTTTTTGCTTTGAACTGCGAGCTACAATTTGGGTTACGAGCTGCTACTTCCTGGCAGGCATAGCCGAGGACAGCTATTTGGGGGCTCGTGTCAATGTTACAAAGGCAGAAGTGGGCAAGCGCACACATCACTCATTGAGATGGCTCGTGAGGGAATTTATTAGCGTTATTATTATTATTTATTATTATTTAACGACGAATTAGTGTAGAATACAGAGTGACAGAATACAAGTTGCACGTTGAAAGACCCGTCATAACGCCACGGCACTGAAGTCGCCAGGCTCAGAAAAGTGTGATAAAGTTTGTGTGAAAGAGTGTTTGTGTGTGCATGTATGTATGTGTGTGTAAAAGAGCGTTTGGAAGTGAAGTAGAAGCCATAGCCTGACTGCACTATAGCGTACGAGTGCAGTCCTAGTTCTGTCAACTACTGACTGTTCTGGAGTCAAGTTGTCACTGTAAAGAAGCATTTTTTTCCCCCAAAAAAACACATCCTGAAAAGAAGAATATACACCAAAAGTTACAAGAAGTAAGACAATTTCCATTCCAAATCCAAACAAATGAGCGATCACACAGCCTCCCCGAACGTACCGCGTTTGACCTACTCTTAAGGTCTGTGAGCTATGCAGGTAATAAACGCGAGGATGACATGAACGCTGAAGCTGCACAGTAGCTGACTGACAATGAGGGCGATGCTGGGGAATTCCTCCCTCTGACCCAGAAAATGGCAGGAGGGTGACATAGGGGACTGGGGAGGTGGGGGGCGGTGTACCAAAGCTACAGCTGTAGCAATGAACTGTGCTGTTCAATGTTTCCACTGCAATTCAGGCTGTGGTGGAGGGGAGATGAGGTGGCGAGACACGAGGAAAACAGGAGAAAAAACTGAATGCTCCGACTGCAATTCTCAAATGTGAGCGGGAAAGCACATGTTGATTGGTGACGTGGAAAGTGCATGAAGAGAATACGAGAGAATACTTTGTACTTATTGGGAGTTTACTGTGTTCCAGAAAACCTAGGAGTGTGTTGGCGCATGCACATCCAAGTATTGACGTGTTTCGTCATGGATGCATTCCTCTAATTGTGGGGAAGAAGAAATATGTGTGTCATTTGCATAGCAGTGATGGGGGAAGTCATAGAATGTTTCTACACTACAACAGAAGTCATTTAAGGATACCTTAGATCACGGGTTCAAATTCAAGGCCCGGGGCCACATGCCACCAGCATTTTATGTGGCTCGCAAAAACCTGGGAATAATGTGTGTCAATCATGCACTTCACTTTTATCCTTCTACGTGTTTTTATTATTTGATTTTGACTGACAAATTTTACTGCATGCAGTTTTTCTCAACTTGAATATTATCTGATCATGGAACAGGGTATTCCAAAAATTATTTGTTATCAAAAATAAAAACATAAATAAATCCTTCGTTTATTGCGGCTAATTAGTTCGTAACCGCGATAAGTGAATTTCCGCAAAGTAGGATTAATAATTAATAATAACAGATGGAATATTTTTGTAGTTAGAGCATAGAAAACCTATTTATGATTTTTTTAATTTGATTTTTACCATTATTAGAGACATGAAATATCACCCCTATACCAAGTGGCTCTCTGAGAGCTGTCATTACTGCGGTTTGAAAACAAGTTTGACACCCCGGCCTTAGATAAAGAACAGGCCTCTGCTTGAACGATATAGCCTTATCTTATTTATGTTATTAACGCGACAGCATGTCATTTCTGATGCATTATTATTTTGACTTTGACAATTATTTTGGAGTATTTCTATTACTTTCTATTACAAAAGGTGGTTGTTATAAAATGTAAATGTTGACAGTCAGCTACGCTGCACACGTGCACTGCATGACGCTGAAATTCCCACAACCCCCAGAGACCCCTCAGTTGTTGACCATGGCAAACAATGGAAGGATAACTCAAGGCTGATATATTTATTGTAAAAACAAAGTAGCACTGCCCCGAGGATACAGCCCTGAGGAACACCAGTACTGATTAAACATGCATGTTTGAGACGGAGATACTCTATATGGCCAATTCCGCAAGCCTGACTTGATTTGTCAGAATATTATATTACAGTTAACCTACTTTACCAGTATCAACAGTACTGACTGTTTCATAAAACTTGCTAGTTTATTTCATCAGCAACATCAAGAGGCAATGCAAGAAACGCATCAAAAATCCTGCCTTTTAGTAACATAAGAATGTTACAATAACGTTTTCATGAACACTGTCAGACAGGTGTTACTTTCACTTTATGTTGTATAGTTCTCACTTGTTGTGTTGCCCTCAGTGTTTTACGCCACTGCAAAGTACAGTCACAATAACAAACATGTTGTTAAATGAACACCTCTCAAAACAGAGCATTGCTATGTTTATAAAGGGTGAATATTGCTTTTTAATCAGATTTTACCAGATTGTGCAGGTGTCTCTCTAATCAGTGACAGCATTAAGTGGCGAAATTAATCAAAGTTGCATGTTTGAATGTGTATGCGCGTTAAAGTTCGTTAACATCGGTATTAGTTAGTCATTAAAGTGAAGCCTTTCAGCAGCACCGTATGTTTTTCCTTTTTAGTGTGACACACAACAGCCTCAACAAGCAACTGCAAGCAAAGCAGCCGAACTTTACCTACTGAGAAAAAGAAGCCTTGGTAGGTCCGCAAAGAGTGAAAACGACGAATAAACAAAAAAAAACAAAGAATGAAAAGTAAGTCACCTGTTAGTTCCGAGTTCTACGATTGATGGAACTACTTTCCGTTCAGCTATCGGAATATACTCATTGTAAAGGTTCGTGCCTATCACCAACCGTTTCCTCTAACAACCTTCAAATTAAACATCTAATGACGGAAGCTGGATAAGCGGTATTTTTAAGTTATTTTGTCCGTTTTTTTCTATAAATATAGTAACTATAGCAACAATACGGGAAAAATCATAAAACTGTATACATGGGTAAGGTCCAGTGTTTAATTCAGGTGTTTCAGATGCTTTTTAGTTGTGTCCGAGTTTATTTTGAAATCCAAATCATAACGCTATCACTTCCTATTAATCTAATTACATTCATCTACACTAACTACCTTTAAATTCCCACAATATTGGGCTCACTCTTATTTAATTCTGATATTTTAAAACCATTTAGTTCGTTCAATAATTGAGACTGATACATTATTTTATCTTGAAATACAAATTAAGTAAATACCTCGATTTGCTGTAATACTTTTTTGCAGCATGCAGATTTACAGCAATGAGCAACCCTGAAGTCTTTAATCTTTATTGCTGAAAATCATCAATTAAAAATCCCATTCAGATTGTTATATAGCTGTTTATTGCATCCAACTGTAATAATATAAACTGGCATCTTTTTAAATAAAAAAAAAAAAACACCTCCACTCAAGGGTTATGTTTTATTATACAATATCTGCTGACAGTATAAAATGTAATAATAACCTTTTCCCAGCAGTGGGAGTGGTGGCAGTAAATTATTCTTGATAATCAAACCTAAAAATAGCCTTGTCTGTGATGTTTATCCGTCAGAAATCTTCCCATGTTGTGCACAGCTCTGCTGCGTCTCCGGTATAATGACCACAAGTACTGCTGCTGTTTAAAACGTCTTTAACCTTGAAGACAAAAACAACGCAAAATCAGTGAGGCAAGACATAGATTGCCAAGTATCTTGAAACTGACGAGCATGAAAAACCCAACGCTTACTTTGGGGGTGAGTGGTGGATTTAGCGTTCCTCTACTTAGTCCATCCCAGTTGAATCCTTCAAACCATCTGATGAAAAACAGAACACTTATTTATTCTTATTCAAGAACACTATATTCCCTCAAATGTGTTCCTTTGAAGTAGACATCTGTTTGAGAGAAGGCCCTTAGTGGTATGCAACCCATGAGGCATACTTGATGCACTTTTATATGATTAAAATGTGAGCTGTATGTCTATTTTTGTTTGCACTTGCTGCATATAAGACCATGCTGATGTGTATTTCTGTATTTCCGTTCTTCTGCCATGATGGAAACACAAACCAAATCACAGTGTAGTGTACTAAACCAAACTGCCCTGCTTGGTGGAAACATTGCTCTTTTCAACAACATGGTCATTTACGAAGAAGTATATTACAAAGCACAGCAGCAACAGAACCAATGTTGTAATACCGATAAAAAGAAAACTGCATTAATACCTCTGATGAGGTCATTGTAAACAACAGTACGGCAAGTGTAACACGCATGAGTTTCACACCAACAACTGAGTAGTACATTTTAAAGCGCATACAGAGGTAGATAAAGCAGCTGGATGCTGACCATTTCTGATACTTAAAAAAAAAAGTAGATGTAAAAAGTAGATCAGGACTATTGATGTCAATGTTTTTTTGACCCGGCAGTTATTTGCTTTTGTAGACCACACACCCATCATCCATCCATTTTCTAAGCCGTTTCTCCTCATTAGGGTCACGGGGGTTTGCTGGAGCCTATCCCAGCAGGCGACAGGTGGGGTACACCCTGGACTGGTGGCCAGCCAATGGCAGGGCACATATAGACAAACAACCATTCACACTCACATTCATACCTATGGACAATTTAGAGTCACCAATTAACCTAACATGCATGTTTTTGGAATGTGGGAGGAAACCGGAGTACCCGCAGAAAAACACACGCACGGGGAGAACATGCAAACCCCACACAGAAATGCCCAACGGAGATTCAAACCCAGGTCTTCCCGATCTCCTGACTGTGACTGTGTGGCCAACATGCTAAGCACTAGACCACCGGACCACGCACCCAGAGTGGTTAATTGCCGCATTCATGGGGTGCACTACACGCTATTTGCATTGCATGTCTAAATGTTTCCCCTGCTGCAAACAAATGAGCAGTATCTACTATGAACAATATTTGCCCATTGTTAATTCCTTATCTACTGTAAATAGAGCTACACATGCTTAAAATGCAAGCTGTTTTTAGCTCTCACTCTGTTTGTGTCACTCTCCTGCTTATTATTTTAGCTCTGTGTAAAGGCAAACTACTAGCGATGTTAGAATTTCATTGCCCTTTGCATTTGACAGTAACCCTTAGAATCTTGAAATGTAAATGTACTATTTTCAATCCCAGGCTCTGACAGCGCAATAAACCTGCAGTCTTACTTGTGCTTCTGAATGTCCTTGGCCCCGTTTCTCTGACTGCCGAGCCTCTCTGAGGGATTGCGCCTTGGCAACAGAGCAGAAAGAGGACATAAAAAATAAGTATAGCATCAGAATGTGTCATTCAAGATGTCACAGAGCATCTTTGGTGTTCGAGGGAGGACGTTTTTTGTAACACCTGCAGAGTTTCTTTATTAGAATGGAGGCACTCTTGCTGATTGCTTTTGGGAAGGCGATGTGATCAATGCCACGCACGGTCTCGCTGAGAATCCTCATTGGGTCAACGCCGCTGAACGGAAGCCTGGAGACACAAATCTCCAAAGTCCAAATGCAATCCTCTACCTATCTGTAATATGCAGTACAGTTGAGTGTTGTCTATTGGGTGATAAATGTAGTGATTTCAGGAATAATACGCCTTTAATACGTGCAAACCTCAGTTCAGCGTAACTATAGAAATTATGCCTTTTATGTCTTACTGTATGTCTTCTAATAACATCCCCAAAGGGCAACATCTACATATTAAAAAGTATTGGACCCAAAATTTGACTTTGGGTCACACCACATTTGAAAGCGTGTCCCTATACTTATGACCACAGACCATATCATTTCTCTCCCCTGTAGTAGGTGCTGCATCTTCCAGAGCAGGAAACAAAAGTACTGCTACTACCGGTACATTATTTTTACCATGTAGAGAATAGTCAGCTATAGCGCTAGTGATAGCACCTCAATTGCTTATAATAACATCACAGTTAAAAATGTGACTACATAAGCGCCACTGTGTTTACAACTGTGTGAGATAAAACAAGGTGTGAAACTCACCCACCAGTCAGTAGTTCAAACACAAAAACCCCCAAAGACCAGAAGTCTGCTGATACACTGTGGCCTTTGTTCAAGATGACTTCAGGGGCCATGTAGCCTGGAGTACCACAGAAGGTGTACGTCTTCTTACCCACTTCAACCTTCTTCAAACTTCTGGAGCCAATCTAAAGTGGATTCAATAGAGGGACCATAAAATTCATGCAAATGGATACAAATGTGAAGGGAATTATTTCGTGCTTTTACCAGTTTGGCATAACCACGCTCGTCCACAACAACATTTTCAGGCTTGACGTCTCTATAGACAACATTTCGACTGTGAAGAAAGGCCAAGGCCTGTGTGACGCAAGCGGTGTAGAACTTGGTGCTGCTCTCGTCTAGAAAGCCTCTGAGGCATGTGAAACAGTACAAATACAGAGGAGACAAAGACAAAGAGTGAGTGTGCAACAGCTTTCAGGAGCAAAATCCCTCACAGGTGCTTCATGTATCAGTCAAGGTCTTCATTACTGTCAATCCTAAAGTACGTACTTGTCTTTGAGCAGGCTGTAAAGATCACCATGGAGACAAGCCTCGGTCAGCATATAGAGGCACTCAGCATCTCTAAAGGTTTTGTGCAACCTTGAATTAACAATGGAACATTTTTTAGATTAGGTGCATGTATACACTGAAGCAAAAAGGAAATTCATTCATTCAGAAAAGAAATTCATACAAACATGAACCAAGAGACTGCTCCGGTGATATTGTAAATGGACTACAGTACACAGTATTAGCCGCTACACTAGCATTAGCTACACTAGCATCATATATGCGATCCAATACAACTTTTACAAAGTAATAGAAGTAATGCAATATTAATGTTTTGAGGTATTCTTTTTTGTGTTGCTGACTTAGTCTGTGTGCATTTTTTACAGAGTATGACTGCTAAATACCCTCCATGGGGCCAAAGAAGGTTGTGAGTACCAGCAATTTGATAAAGAAGGTGAGAAACACTATTGTATACAAGAAAGAACTCATCGCAAAGTATGAAGATGGAGTCTGTGTGGCCGATCTCGCAAGGAAGGACGTGTTCATCCACATCAACAATAAGTTCCATCCTGGTGAAAAAAGAAGAAATCAAGAAAGCTAATGTTGCAAAAGAGGTGACGTTTTCAATGAAACAGTGATCACAAATGATCAAAGATGGTGATAAGTTGTTGTTGGTGTGGATGCCCTGCTCCCTCTCCAGCTCCTCGCCGTCTTGGCCAACAAGACTCTTCTCTAAAAGTAAATGTGATGTTAAATGTTCGCATTGTTTTCTGCATGTAAAAGTACAATTATTCATTATAAAATGCATTTCGTTAACATTTTTGGTTGTCTAGAACTGATTAACATTATTTCTTATAGGAAAGACTGCTTCGGTGCTAGGTTTGGAGCTCTCTGTGTAGAATTTGCATGTTTTCTCAGTGATTGCTTGGGTTTTTTGCGAGTATGCTGGTTTCTTCCCACAGTTACTTTTGTTCGCAGTTGGACTTGGTAACCTAACGCTGCTGGTTCCAAAGTACTAAACTAACGTTACCCCCAAAGACAAAGATGTGTTCTCGCGGAAAAAATGTCTTATATTGAGATCAATACATGAAATTAAAACCTTCTTGTCTTTTAACCAACGTAATTGGTGAATGAAGCACACTCGTATGCTCGATCAGTGCACACACACAGATGTTTGAAGTTGCGAACATACATTTTTTTAAAACTTCTCTCGTGTGGATCGACATTTTTGTGCATTTTTTTCATGTCCGTTCATTCCTGCTTGAAATTTCTACTATACAATAGTCTGCGGGTATACGACTATGGTTGCTTTGGCGTGGTTGTTCGTTTTAAAAAAGTGACTGTTGACCGACAACCTCTTAGTCTTTCTCTCAATGTCCGGGGCAAAAGCTACAGTATTTTAAACACAAAATCATCACAATCTGTGACATGTGTAACCCGTAAGAGTTTGCAGCTGTGGAATGGGCAGATTTCGCATTTCCCAGCATGCTCTGCTGTGTAAAAATTATCACTTTTGACTCTCATACCGTTTAGGGTGTTACCGACAGGGTGTAATAGTTAAAGTGCTGCCGTTTTCAGTCATGTACAGTTCAATTATTTTGACTTTCGGTCTGAATCTGGCACCCTTATTAAGAATGGTTGTGAATTTCATGCTATATAAAATATTGTTTCCGTTTTTACAATTAAACTGCCAAAGTTGTAGTTTATCCCGGAGGAATCGTTTAATTACGCAGATCGCTGTAAGCACTTTGTTTGATAAGGTCCTTGAGGTGGACCAACTCAATGCAATTTTCCAAACAGTCCTGCAGGCCAGATGAAATTGCAGTGTGGGCCAGATTTGGCTCCCGGGCCTGAGCTTGACCCATATGGCCTAATACATCTCTGACAGTGTTACTGTAATTACAACTAAAATGTATAATTGCTGTAAATGCTCAGTTTTAAAACAGCTCTTTTGTTGGATTACATGACATTCTGCAGGTGTACTGTTAGTATGCTTGAGGCGCACTTTCTTCTAATGATTAACACGCACTGCAATCAGAACAACCCCAAGTAGAAGGGTGGAGACCTGACTAGGAATGGACAACGAGCGTCCATTAGGATGTTTCGTTCCTTCAGGACACGCTCCCGCAGACCGTTGTGGATAATCATCGTCTTCTTGAGGATCCTCATGGCATAAAGACACTTGATGTTGCTCTTCACCTGCACCTGGAAGAGGCACGAATCAATAGATGACATCACAGAATTTTGGAAACTGCAGCATGCATTAAGCTGGAAGCTCACCAGGTCTATGTGACCAAACTCCCCCGTTCCCAGAGTGCTGATTATCTGGAAATCAGTTAAGGTGGAGGATGAGAGGGAGGCAGGATCCATGACCCCTGACCTGCTCACATGGGAAAACAAAGTGAGCGGCAGCTTTGGTCGTATGGAGAACACAGACATCATTTTTCTCACTCGTCCTTGCATCCAATGTTTTGTTCCATCTCATGACTGGTGTCCAACACCGTTCCATCAATGATGTCTCTGAAGGTCCTGGAAGATAGATATGTTTATTGTTATTAGACACTTCACTAAATATTTTCCAAAGCACATTAAGTGTCTTACTCTCTGTCAATGAGCAGGCATGCAACATCACTGGCCGCAATCACATTCACAGTCCTCACATCCTCTCTGAAGACGGAAAGGACATTTTATTCAATTATATCATATAAATAGCATGTGACACCAACAAATGAATAAATACCACCCTAGCACACGTTTCACATTCATTTCTTTGCTCACCCCCACAAAGCTTTTTCTCCAAACCACTTTCTCTCTGACAGTCTGGAAAGGACCATTTCTTCTTCATCTCCTGGCTTCTTTTCTGTGACTTTCACCTACCCAATCAAAACAGAGTCGCAATGAACAAAGGTGACACATTCAATCGTCACCATTCGAGAGACATTTCTAAAGCTTCGCTGACATTTGGACCTCATTTGGCCCGACTTTACCTGTCCTTTGTTAATGATATAAAAGGTGTCCCCCGAGGCCCCTTGTCGAATGATGTAGTCGCCTTCTGTGTAGTGAGCCTGTGGAGAAACAGAAAGACAAGCGAGTGGCTGGAAAACAAACCCAATCAAAATAGGAATAAGAGGTCAGCGGCGAGAACCAGCTCCCTCATTGGAAAAACAATGGAGTGATGATCACATCACAGAGTCATGTACATCTTATGCTGAATCAGTACCTCCTCCATGAGATCACACATCTTCATGATGGCATCTTTTGGTAAGGACAGCAGAGAGGGAACACTGCAAACACAAGCAATGTTTCATTTAGTCGCTGTAAACAACAACAGTTGAACAGTCCATTATTCAATTCTCTATACAGCTTTTACCATTCAGGAGCACTGACAAAGCTTGAGCCTATTGCAGTTGACTTTGGGTTCAACCTGGACTGGTCTACAGTCAATTGCCGGACACATATAGTCGTTCACACTCACATTCACACCTATGGACTATTTAGAGTCCCCAGTCAATCTAACATGCATGTTTTTGATTGTGGGAGGAAACCAGGTCATTCCAACAGTACTGCCAATGTTAGAAAGAGTAAGAGCAAGGGTTAACTCCAACCTCCTATGTATACTCAATGCATCCTTCGGGGACTGGACAAAGACTTTTGTAGCAAATGCAGCTCACTAATGCCACCTTTTTTCTGTTTTTGGAAAATACTGCACTATCCCTCACAGTCAACGCATATTCCAAAAGTCTTTGCTTAACCTCTTTTAAGACATTTGATCATCTGACACAGATACAGTGGAACCCCTACAGTCCAACACAGTCTGTTCCTGGAAAAAAATACATCTGATTTGTTTGACCCTTGGAAAAAATACTTTCAATAGTGGAAATAGAAGAGTCAAACTGCAAAAACAAGAAAAGAAGTTAGCCACTGTTGACAGTAATACATAAACAGGGCACAGGCAATTGCCTGGGGCCCCCAAACGTTCATAAAAACTGATTATAGACTTGTTTTCTTCGAAGTACATGTTACTGTTTTAGTCTTAATTCACATGCTTAAAGCTACATAAAAATGCGTAATTTATCATGATTGCTTTGAGTGCTGCCTCCCTCCCTTCTCATGCAATGGACTATTCCATGTTACTGCATGTGCAGATTGATTCGGGAAGATTCAGGAAAACAAACTTGTTGGTGCGGTTTGAGGAAAACTGATGTGGAGTTACCCCAGTGGACAGGAAGAGGAGAAGGCAAGAGGGGAAAAAAACTTTTTTTTTTTTTTTAAATTTATCAAGTCTACCGAAGTTAGACAGCCAGACGCTCTTGACAGGAGCTCAGCAGAGAAAAATGCAGTACTTTTACGGATGAAGCTGCAAGTGACGCTTTTCATCACAAAGATGTGAGTATTAAAGCGCTAAACTATATTAAATGTTGCTTAATATTCTTAATCAACGTCATCGTCATCGTACTGGACAGTAGTTTATACTGGAGGAATTGCTTAATTCCGCAGATCGCTGTAAGCACTTTGTTTGATAAGGTCCGTGAGGTGGGCCAACCTCAATGCTATTTCATATATATTCCAAACAGTTCTGCGGGTCAGATGAAATTGCAATGTGGGCTAGACTTGGCCTCCGGGCCTGAGTTTGACACCCATGAGTTAGGGGATGAAAACCGCGCCCTTTGTTGACATTCACCTGCTTAACAGCTCCGATGTCCGAGCCAGGCTGTCATGGCCACGCTGCATGAGCAGAGTCTGGTAACACTTGCGGTCAATAACCCAAAGCTTGCTGTCCAACTGTGCTGAGGAGCAAAATACAGGAAAGGATAAAACAGTCAACTTTCTTGAAAGAGACTATTTTGTGATTTTAGATTTTCTGCAAGAAGATCTGAGGAGTTATTATTCATAAAGGACATTATTTATAGAGAATGACTTTTTATATCTTGTCTTATTTCCCATACTATAATTAAACCTTTTCTTTTATAATTTAGCTGGGAAGATGTTTGAATTAATAATGATCCGCGATGATTGGTTCCTGCAAGTGGGACATTAGATGTCGACTGTCTAATTACAGCCACCATCTGATAGATGGCAGTAACCTGATGGTTTACTGCACCATTACAAACAGAATTATTAAGAAAGCTGAGTCAAATCCTGAATCTGGAAGATGTTTCCACAGGAGATGAGCCTGACAGTTGATGGCTCCTATTCTCCTATTCTGCTTTTATCGAATCGCAGATGAATGTGAGGCCTGGGGGTGTTGCCCTAGTAAGTTGATAAGGATTTGAATTTCTATTCATAAGTTTGACAGGGATCCTGCTCTAGTAATAGTTCTAGTCAGCACTTGGGCAGCACCATTTTGGGAGGGCATTTCAAGACTAGTTGCAGCAGTCCGACAATGGAGCATATTATTACGGTTGTAGTTTGCACTAGTGATGCACAATTGCACGACATTATACTGCAAGCTGTTTCTAGCATTTTAAACAGCACATTTAACATTGTAGTTTGTCAATCGAAACATTAGTGACATTTCACCCCACCAACAATAACAAACAGGTTAGGTTAATTGGAGACTGTAATTGTCCATAGGTATGAATGTGAGTGTGATTGGTTGTTTGTCTATAGGTGCCCTGCCATTGGCTGGCGACCAGTCCAGGGTGTACCCCGCCTCTCACCCAAAAAGTCAGCTGGGATAGGCTCCAGCATACCCCTGTGACCCTCGTGAGGATTAAACGGCATAGAAAATGGATGGATGAAACAATAATAAACACATAGTTAAGTTAACACTCTATATTGTTAGGTGTCTCTTCAGTATGCTGCTGCTCGAGTGCTGAATAGAAATATGAGAAGTGATCATCTTTCAGTAGCTTCACCGTGACAACAACTCTTAGCGTTATCATCTTTTCATCACAATTTTTGTGATCGCATATTGGATGTATTGCATGTTTACCTAACAGCTTATATGCTAATGTGATCTTCCAGAAGGTGACATCCATCTGCCAAGATCACATAATATCAAGACATGAAGAAGATGCTAATAAAAAAAAAAAGCTATTGGAAAAGAGCATGTAAGAAAGGGCATTGTGCGTTGTATATAAGATTGTGGTTGTAAAATATAAAGGGCAAACCAAGTTATTTTTCAATTTCAGCTGAACCCCAGCCTTTTTTTTTTCTTTTTTTTTTTTTTTTTAGAAATAGCTTAGAGAGAAGACCCAGACACTGGAGATCAAATTTTGTACCAAAGAACCTGTAGAGTGAAATTAAATACCCGCCTTAGAGCTTTTCATTTTAATGCTGCATGTAGCATTGCAGGAAGCAGGTGTTTTAAATTCCACACGTATGTGAGGAAAGCATTTGGGAGGTGTGGTGTTGTCTGTATGACCTCTGCTTGTGATAATCCCTTGGCCCAGAAATGAGTCACATTCACACCTAATGTAAACATTGGCACTGCACAAGGACCTCAGCTGTTGACTTGTTATCTCAGCCTGAATGTACAGTAAGGGTACAATAACACAGTGGTGGTACCTGTGACAGAGTAGACTTGTGTGCAGTTGTACAGGAGCGCCACCTCTCCAAATGCTTCTCCAGGTTCAATTGTGAGCAATTTCTGTCCATCTTTTGTCATGTCCAGCCTCCCTTCTGTGATGGGATTAACTTGGTTAAGGCAGGAAGCATAGGCAGCGTGCATAACATTTCCTTTTAGTGTCATGTTAATAAAAACAGACACATCCCCCCCATAAACACCTCTGTGCAGTGAGCATGATGAGAGAAAAGGGGAACAGCCATTACATCATGAACACATCAGGATTCCTAAGGACGAAGCCTGATATGGTTACTAATCATTTGCACACTCAAAACAATGTTGTGGCTGGAGAAGAATAACTTACCCTCTAAAACATAAGCCTGAGAGCCGCTGCTTCCCTCCTGAATCACACAGCAGCCATGATGGACGATGGTGGGGTACATGCAGGCTGTAACGGCTCTCGTTTCATCTTCATCAAGGTTCTTCAACAATTCACTCTTCAAAAATGCAGCCTGGATCAACTCCTGACGTCTGCAAGCATGAAGGGAGGATTTGATTTATGTATGATTGTGCAGATGGTCACGGTCAGAAATAGTGGTACAATAACAGACCATTTCTGTTGTTCAAGAAGCTATACACTACTACGGTGGTTTTCAAAGTAGGAGGCAGGCCCAGCAGCTTGAGAAAAATGACGAAAAACATTTTTCCACTCTAAAGAGACGGTCATACAGGCAGACTTCAAAACTGATGCCATCACAGAAGGGAAATGTTCTGTCCTGGCTGCTAAGTGCAATACAGTATGCCAAAATTGTCAATAATAGTGATAAAAGAAGAAGAATAGAATGTAAACCGAAAATTAATGGACGTTTCATCCTTACGTGAAGAGAATCACCTCCCAAGCACAAGCTGAGGGTAAAACACACATTTAGTTTTTACTGTCAATTTTACGGCTAACAGTTACAGTTGACTTCTTTTTACATTTGTATGACAATTATGTATGTTTAACGTACTGCTTGATAAAGGTTTTAAGATGACAGTTTCACCGATGGAACGTATGGATTACATTCCTATTACTTTCCTGTCATTTGATTATAGATTCAAAGAAACGAGAGGTGGACTAGCTCGGCTTCATCCTTTGAAGCTGCACTGTACTTATTACAAGACCAAAAAGGCATTGCTATGTTACAATGACAAGGCATTGCACCCCTAAAGGTACCAATAAGGTCAATGTCTTTTTTTTTTTCCGAGAATGAATATAGCTGACGGAACATCATGTGCTCTTACTCCTGGCTTTTGTCACAGATTTTCGGGGAAAAGGTGGTTGCAGAATCCAGAGTGAAGGACTCAGAAATGACTGTCTTCCTGTTGGCTCCCGGCAAGTCATCATCACCTTGAGGAGAACAGACTGCAAAACATTATATATATATAATTATATATTATATATATATATATACATACACACACACAGTGAGCCAGGTTTTATTGATTGCGGCCCCTTGCAGTTTAAAAAAAAGGATTTGTCATCCCAACCAGCAAGATATGTACCCGCACTGGCTGCAGAAGGACCTGGCAGGACCACAGAGGCTCTGTAGCGATCCAATTCTTCCTGGAGTCTACGAATGAGTTCATCCTTGGTGTCCAACTCCAGCTCTAGCTCATCTATTAGGGTGTCCCTCTGGCGGAGCTCTTCAATCTTTAGCTGCAAGGCAAACTGAAGGTCTCGAAGCGTCCCCATGACCTGCACTTCATTTCACACATGATGGATATACAGTGTTTCAATACAATGTAGACATTCAAAAACATCTCATTGCAATTGATTTGTCAACTCAGGAAGGCACAACAGTATAATGTGGTACACCATCACACTTAGTGGAAATAGGATAACTAGTTTTTGCACAATCCTGCTAAGAAACAAACAGATGGCAGCAAATGATGTAGTAGCATGCACATTAATGTACAGATACAGTAGACAGATACAGTAGATACACAGATAGATAGCAAGCATTTACCAGCACAAACAACCTCCAAAGCAGACGGTCCATTCGACAGGTGCTGACGTCCTCTGCAAGTGAAGTGAGGGATGCTCCCTCCTCTTCTCTCCTTTCCTCTCCTCCTCAGTTCGGGGGGCTGGACTCAAACGGCAGTCAGTCACATGACCAGAAAGCCAGGCTGAATATTAGGATATTTGGTGTATATATCGATGACCTATATGTGGTTGACACTGTGTGTGAAGCGATCACATCTTAAGTAGTCACACTGATTTAATGATTATTGTAAATAAACAGCAGTGAAAAAATGCATGCTGGATACTATTTTATTATCAGGAGGAATGTGTTGTTGAATATATTTATTTACGGCTGTAAATTATGAATGCACTTTGTGATCTTGTTGAATGTGTTTTGACTGCATCAAGGAGAGTAGCCCTGCAAAGTTCATTTCAGTCACGCTCTCTATTTTATTCTGTTCTAGTACAGTAGCTGATCCCCAGTCAGCCATATATAGGCAATGTTATTAGCTGTTCATTGGTCAACAATAACTACATATGTTTAATCCCCTGAGAGATTGCAAGAGAATGAAGATTGTGCTGAAGTAATACGACAGTAATGAATGATGACAAAGCTTCTTTATACTTCATCAGGGCTAATCAACTGGCTGCTCGTGCCCTAAAATATCTGGCATCTTGAATCACCAGCACCAGTTTCGTTTGTGTTCAGTTGGGAACAACATATTTAAAGCAGATTTCTAAAAACAGCTGACCACTCTTGTCATAGGATCTTTGGCTTGCTTTTTTTTTTGCATTTCCTTAGAAACAGCATAGCAGCCCTGACAAATCTAGGATCTTTGACTAGATTTGTTGTCAGTCTGTCCTTAAAAACAGCAGAGCGCACCTGTCATATTGAGGATCTTTGACAAGTGTTTTCACAGTAGATCCATAAGCCCTGAGCGCTCTTGTCATGTAGAGGATCTTTGACTAGCATTTTTTGTAGTACAGTCGTCCATCGCAATATCGCAGTTCGATTATCCCTCACTCGTTATATTGCAGTTTTTCAGAATTTAATTAATAAATGATCTTTGTTCCGTGAAAGACTATGGTCTATCATTAGTCAAAACATACTGAAATACAATGACATGTAGTATTCTGGTCACTAGGCAGCAGTAATGATACAAACCTTACATGACATTACCTTAAGACTGCGTGAAGTCATGAAGTCAGCCATGAAGTCCGTCATAATAGCGTGAAAAAAGTTCTCCTCAGATTCCATGTGGAAGTGGTATATTTATGGTTTCTTAAGTTTAGAAGAGATCAATTTGAGGCTAACTGGTTAGCTCGCTAGCTTACTAGCTAGCGGTCGTCTCGAGTCCCTGCAGCCTAAGAGTTGGGCAACGTGGTGTAATAAGAGTGCGAAGAGCGCAAAGCTGACTATAGCAGTGTTGTTGCATGTCTTCAGGGCTGTAATAATGTTAAAAACTGTATTTAGAAAGTCAAACAGGTTTTCTATGCTCTAACTACAAAAATATTCCATTTATTAAAATGGAATCCTATATTGCGGAAATGGATTTATCACGGTCGGAACTAATTAACCATTATAAACGAGGGATGACTGGGTCCTTAAAAACAGCAGAGTGCTCTTCAAATATGGAGGATCTTTGACTAACATTTACACTGTAGGTAGATAAACCCTGAGTACATATAGACAAATTTTGGCTAGAATTTTTGCAGTAGGTCATCAGACCACTGGAGCAATACTGCTTCTGTTTTAATTTATGACTATGATTTATTTAGCACAAAATTCAGGTTGCACTGACATTACAGTATATTCAAAATACAGAATAAAAGCGAAGGGAGAAGTCCTGCTCCTCTGGTTCTTACTTACTCTCCCCTAGAAAAATGAAGTTGTACAATGCCCAGATACCAACCAATTATGCCCCCTAGTGCCAATGAGCAGCATGTGGATGACATCAAAGCAATCTGATTGTGGACACTTTCTTCAATTATTTAATGTTTGATGCTATAGATTATTAGATAGATTATTACTATCATACGTAATAATCACAACAAAACAGACTCACCATGTAAACAACCACTGATCATCTACATTGGCGGCTCTCACCAGACATTCACCATTAACCAGCCCGGCCAGTAGGGAGCGCTCCATGGAAGCAGTTAAACACGGGGCGTTAACGAAGAAGAAGAAACTCTACACCTAAACTAGCCACGATATTTTGTTGCCTAGTCTAAATAGAGTCGTCTTTGATTTGTTCAGGGGTACATTTAAAAATGATCCTTACTGTGAAGCCGCTTCAAGGGAAGGAATGCAGCGTACACGTAAGTGGATGTTATATGACTGCTAATGTGCCTAGCTTAGTATGTTACACTGGCTAATGCTTGTAGACTAGCCGTTAACTGATTAGCAAGTCCTGTCACATGTCGCACCACTTTTTATATGTGAACGATAATTTCATTAGTGGGGAATTTATTTTTCATTTCTGCACAATGTTACGCGAATCGAGCGGTTTTTACTCGGCGGTAACTCAAATAGACGATATTTATCCATGTTGCCAGCCAAATGCGAAACAAAGGCTAACGTGCTTGCTAAAGTCTATCAATCTCTTCAGATTCTACTTTTACTATTACTATTTGTTGATGTGTATGTTTCATGATGACATTTAGCTGCACAGATTGTGTAAGGGGATTAAAGTTGGTGTCAAAGCTAACTGCCCTGTGTAGAATAGTATTTCTTTAGCGTTCACCTGGCTGTGTCCTCCTATTGCCCCAATTTAGAGATGTGTCGCACGTTATACTAAGAACTATGGGCACTGTGTGCCTGCAAAGTGTTTAAATATAGACACGGTTGGATATATTACTCAAAAAATGTATGTTGAAATCTAGCTTTTTACAGGTTGCAAATGAAGGTGTCTTGTGTTTTCATTCAACTGTTGTTCCATAGTAGTAATAGCGTGTGTGATTTAGCAGTTTCTCTGTTGACCAAATGAAATGTGGGATAATGTGGCCATATTTCAGGTGAAAGAAGATGAAAAGGTTTCCACAGTGAAAGAACTTGTATCTGACCGTCTCAACATACCACCTAATCAGCAGAGATTGCTTTATAAAGGCAAAGCGCTAGCTGGTAAGTTTGCTTTTCATCTTTGATGATTTCTCTTTTTCACTTGATTCGATCCTGTTTGTGATGACGACTTTTCCCTTTAGATGAGCACAGACTAAGTGACTACTCCATTGGGCCAGAAGCTAAATTAAATCTAGTAATCCGTCCAGTGGGAGAGAGGACTGCCTCTTCAGGGTTGACCGCCAACAGTAGCACAACACAAGGAGGAGTGTGGCAGAGTGTGTCCACAATCCTTGCTAAACACTTCAGTCCTGCAGATGCTGCAAAAGTCCACGAACAGTTGATTAAGGTATTAGAAAATGTGACACGTGGTTTATAACCCAGGAATTCAAGAACGATGCAACTGTCTTGCTGCTGCACATGTGGTTTTGCATCTTGGAATGCATCATTATATCGAGAACACTCAATACAGTACAGAGTTCTGCCAGAACCAAACAATGATGCTAGATGGTGGTAGAACAGGGGTCGCCAACCCGTCGATCGTGAGCTACTGGTCGATCTTTGGGACTTTGCCGGTCGATCGGGAGAACATTTTTTTTAGAAGTCACAAATACACAGTCGAGAACTGTAACAAAATTTTATAAGTTCCTTAGTTAATGCGACATGCCTATGCCGAGATTTTGTGGAAATTGTTAAATATAATTTTTTAATTATTTTATTCATCGTGGGAACCAGCATGCAAAATGCCTAAAAAAGGTAAAAGCATGAGATCCTGTCTTTACTTCACTAAATTAGGCATGGGGACTAAATCCACATACTAGAACCTCAGAAAATAGCATTTTTAGTATGACTATCAGAAAGCGTCATGTGATACTGTACGACCTGCTATTTTAACTCAACTGTTTACTGAAACTGTGACTGTCTTTTAAACTGTTGTTTTCCTTTGAAGGATTATGAGCGCTCACTGCGACAACTTAGTCTCGACGACATAGAACGTCTGGCCGGGAGGCTGCTTCACCCCGATGCCAACGGCATGGACACGTCATCATACATGGACTAAGAAGCTGCTGACTTGAAATATAGTGTGGTTCAGGGGGCTGCACAGAGCTCAGACATGCTGAGAGTTGAAAGTGATGTGAGGTGAAAATACAGTTTGTTGCAGAGAGTGCTGTGTGTGCCTAATCAGCGACTGAGTGAGCTTGGACATAGCTTATCTCTGTGATAGCACT
Organism: Dunckerocampus dactyliophorus; assembly: GCF_027744805.1. NCBI lineage: Eukaryota > Metazoa > Chordata > Actinopteri > Syngnathiformes > Syngnathidae > Dunckerocampus > Dunckerocampus dactyliophorus. The sequence goes on along the minus strand of NC_072822.1, from coordinate 11,350,805 downwards.
GTCTTATCCAGTTGAAAGACTTGGTCTGTGTCATTAATGCTGCAGCCATGTCACAAGACTTGATCACACAATATTTTAATACAAAGGAATCATTCATGCTGTTTGTCTCATGTTATATTTGCCTGCTACAACTCCCAGGGAACACTTGTCTTTGAGGGTATTTATTTTTAATGTCAGTGTTTTTAACAAATGTTTGTTGTTCAACCAGGACAAGGCAGTACATATCTCTGTGGTCTCATTGTATGATTTGTAAATACTCTTGTTTATATTCCAATATTAAATCAGGATAAACATTATTCTTGTCTCCTTTGGTGTTTGCGTACAATTTTGACATACAACCGCTCATATTGATAACGAATGCCCTTTAAAGGGGCGGGGTTGCTAAATTGTTCCAGTCAATCATCGGTCACGTACGCATGCAATTTTAATTTACTGACCAATCACGTTGATGGAAAGCATCAAGACCCACCCACAAGTGGGATATGACCGTTATTGTACTGCCGACTCTGGCTGACGCTTTGGATCACAACACGAAAATATTGACTGTTTTTCTCCCTACCAGTTGTGACGGATAAACAAATCGAATGAGAAGGGATATTTACGTTGAACCGTGGTATGGTCTGCGACAACTTGATTTATGCCTCACATCAAGCCTTTAGCGATTAGCCTGAGCCGGCTAACATTCGCCGATGTTAGCCAGGCTGTCAGCCTTTAAACTTGTGCGATTTATCCACTAATAATAATACAATATCATATTGACGTTGGCTTAGTGTCAGTATTTGTAACGTAGTCAGACTAATTACAGTCGGAAAACGTTCAGTTTTTATGGTGCTATTAGTTGCAAAATCTTTCAGCTTCCGAGGTTTGACTCCCAAGCAGGGCGGTACAGTACTCTCATCAGCACCACTTCTCCTTATAGTCCCAACAAATGCTGCCATTGCTTGAACATTTACTGAGCAAATATGGTGACACATTCGCTTTGCTTCTCTGCCGTCAGTGAGTCCTGTTTAGTGGAAGAAGGATGGAGACTCTGATTCCCACCATTAACCGTCTGCAGGAGGTTTTCCTCACAGTGGGTGCAGAGACCATTCAGCTTCCTCAGATCGTAGTGGTTGGATCACAGGTGAGATGCTTGACTATGCTGCACACTCACTGGCCACCACATTAGTACACCTACACAACATAAAGTATTTCACAAAGATAATCATGCTCAAAGATGAAAAAATGTCCATGGGGATTTTGGTGTCATTTAACTGGAATGAACTGTACATCTGAAAGGCAACAACTTAATTGTATGCAAGTTAAGTTGAATTTGTACCCTACAGCATGTATCATTCAGTCTGACAGCAGTTTACTGTATTTACTGCAGGGCTGTTAAGGCCCCACCCCATGCATGCACTATTAATTTCTCCATTAGAGGCACACGTGCTCATAGGGAATATTTATCTGGGCACATATAGCTCAAGAAGGTCAAAATAAATATATAAACACCTGTCAGGAAATGTTTGTGCATTTCCATGACAAACTAGAGCCACACTAATAAACATTGTCTTCGCCATACTGTCAATTGTAACTTTACAATATTTCTAAATTTGTAATCTAACAACACGTGAATCTTGACTTTAGGCATGTGTATGAGGAGTACGGTATGTACGTGTCAAATTAGGACTGAATAATACAAATAGTGCAGGGTATGAATCACTGAATTGGTGCAGACGATATACTGTTTGCTCTAACAGAGTAGCGGCAAGAGCTCCGTGTTGGAGAGCCTGGTGGGGCGTGATTTCTTGCCTCGAGGATCAGGGATAGTCACCAGACGACCGCTGGTGTTGCAGCTCGTCAATGTAGCCCCACTGGAGGAACGACTGAAGACTGAGAATGGTAACTCATACTGCTTATTTAAGAGTATGTTTACAATTACTTTGATGGTAAACATTCACATCAGGGAGTGGTGTCCAAAGTGCAGCCATTTTCAGCCAGCAGCTTGTTTTTTATTGGCCCTCGACATATTCTGCAAATTAAATTAATTGATCTTGTGAGATTATAAAACATGACAACATTTCTCGTTTGGAGAAAAGCTGTATCCCAAAAAAAGGGCAGCCAATCAGACTGTAGACTATGGCATTGCTACAATGAATGATGATATAGTAATATGGAACTGTCAACCTTGGTGTTCCCAGTGTCAATGAGTGACATGTGGCTTTCTTTTCCATGTGAGTTGAACAGCTGCTTGGTACTTGTTGGTGTCCAAGCAGAAGCTGTAGCAATTCTACATTTGATCAATTTTACTTAAAGATTTGTCAGATCAACCTACGAAGATGTTCAGAGTGGTTCTACTGACGAACGCTCATTACATTTGGCCAAACACCAACTTTCAAGCACCTGCGATCATGTGCTTCATAACATACCTCATACATACCGTAGAAGACATCCGTGTTGACAATTTAGCAACATGGTCGATATATTTACCAAGTTTATCGATATATTTACCAAGTTTAGCGAGCATTTAAGTGTTTTTTGCATCATGCATTTATTCAGTAATTAAATACAAGTGATCAACAAAGAGCGGGAGTGAGCTTCATGGAACTGGTACTCATAATAATCATTTGTTTTGTTCGGGTGCTTGCATGTATTACCCCGTAGTTTCTCACTGTTTGGACTGCTACGCTGCTTTTTTTTAGGGCCCTCATCCTTTTGTACTAACACACAGTCTTTTTTTCTTCAACACTTTCCAGGAAATGAGGTTAAACAAACTGGCCAAAACAGTTATCCAGGTCTCTGCATCCTAATTTATTTCTCTTTTCTACTATCATAAATTGTACATTGGGTATACCTACACAATGCAATGTAATACCAGAGCTGTATCCAATATGACATTTACACATTTGCAGACATAATAATCTCAATTTTCATGGACAAAACCTAACTAAACATTGTATTCATTGGTGTAAGAGGTGTTTCTAATATTTTTTCTCTCTCATGTAGCTAAATGAGGTGACCGAAATTTTAGAAACCGCTCTGCAAACTCCAACCAATAATAAAGACTGCCAAAAGAATACTTCTCTGACAGTGTCAATCAAAATGGAGCATTATTATCGATGTAAAGGCAGACAATTTGCATTGGATCTCATTAGATTGTGCAGGTGTATCTAGTGTACCTGTATTGTCTTTTTTCCCCCCTCAATCACATACATTCATGTCAACTGACTCAACCTTGTTTGTCTGTTTAGGTGTCAAAGCTGAAGAATGGGGCACATTTCTGCACTGCAAGAATCAGGTACTCTTGACCGTGAAATATTATGTAAGCTGCTGCCGTTCTCTGGCTTTGTGTGTGTGTGTATGTGTGTAAGAGAGACTTGTAGCTGTATTCATCACTTCTTTTATGAAGATTTTCACAGATTTTGGGGAAATTTGTCATGAAATTGAAGCGGAGACTGAAAGGGCTTCAGGCAATAACAAGGTGAGGAGAAAGGTGAAAGATGCGGCAGTGAGTTTAGCGTGTGCATTCTTCCAACAAGTTTGCCATTAAATTGTGTTTGGTAGCGTAATCATTTTGAAAAATGATAAATGTCAAACAATAAAATTCATCATATTTTAATGCATGTGAAGTTTCACATGGTTTTGATCCAGATTGGTAATGCAATTGCAATTTTAATTTAAAAGTGAAATCGTAGTCATCGTTTTTCAGCTACTAAGATCCCCAATTGTATCCATTTGCTCATTGATTTAACAGGTGACAAAGGCCTCACTGTTGTTTTTTTTTCTCTATGTCCACCAGGGGATTGCTCCTGAGCCCATACATTTGAAGATTTTCTCCCCCAAAGTCCTTAATCTCACCCTTGTTGATTTACCTGGGATTACTAAAGTAAATACATGAGTTACTGTATTTGTTTAACACATGTTGTTTTTAAGAACACAGCCATACTTACAACAACATTGTGTCCTCAGGTTCCTGTTGGTGATCAGCCCGAGGACATCGAGTCTCAAGTGCAAGAGATGATCTTGTCCTTCATCTCCAATCCCAATTCCCTCATCCTGGCTGTCTCCCCAGCCAACTCTGACTTGGCCACCTCTGATGCTCTGAAATTGGCTCGAGAGGTCGATACAGATGGTGAGACATTTTAAAAGCTTCTTCACGTTTCTTGCTTCTTTATTGGTTTTCAGTTATGTAACATGCAGGAAGTAAGACATAAGCAATTTCAGGTAATTAGACCCACTGGACTTTACATGATCTGCTTTTTGATAACATATTAGGAATAGACTGATGGATTTATCCGCATAGATGGAAGTCCCCCCTACACCCCATTTTATTTTGAGGTAAAATTATCTTTCAAATAATAATGTCCACTTGACATCAGCAATAATTCAACACTTGAATTAATGGCTTGTAGTGTTCTTCCCTAATCCGTACTAATGTCTGTTTAGTTGTATGTCTTTACTAGTATGTTGGTTAAGTGTCCTTAACCAACCTTAACTTACCGTGTTAATGTGTCCATCAGGTCGACGGACTCTGCTGGTAGTCAGCAAGCTGGACTTGATGGATGCAGGGACAGACGCTTTGGAGGTCCTTCTTGGTCGGGTCATTCCAGTTAGGCTTGGTATCATCGGGGTGGTTAACAGGTTTGCCTTAATAATGAACCCAAATACCCACCCCGAGGATCCAAAAGATTCTTCTTGAATGACTAATATAACCCTCTTAGGAGCCAGCATGACATCAACACTCATAAGAGCCTGGAGGACTCCATGAAGGATGAGCAGGCGTTCTTGCAGCGTCACTACCCCTCGCTCGCCTCCCGGGCCGGCTCACGCTATCTGGCCAAAACACTCAGCAGACTTCTTATGCACCACATCAGGGACTGTCTGCCGGACCTCAAGACCCGCGTGACGGTGCTCAGCGCCCAGTACCAGGCACGCCTCAACAGCTACGGCCAGCCGGTGGAGGACCACAGTGCTACCCTGTTGCAGATTGTCACCAAGTTTGCTAGCGATTACTGCAACACCATCGAGGGAACAGCCCGTTACATTCAGACCTCTGAGCTGTGAGTGTGACAGCAGTTTTTTTGCCAAAAAGTGTACAGTACAAAATTAGAAAAAGGTAATGCAAAGAAACTTGTGCTATACAGAAATATCTTATGTTTGAAATCTCTTTCATGCAGCTGTGGCGGAGCCCGGATCTGTTACATATTCCACGAAACCTTCGGCCGCACCTTGCAGTCCATCGACCCGTTAGGAGGGCTGACAGAGCTTGATATCCTCACTGCCATCCGCAATGCTACCGTACGTTCCCTCTGACTTGTGCATGTGCATTGTGCTGACGCTTATAAAGGACGCTGTTCCAAAAAGGCTCATCTATGTTTGCCATCCAGGGTCCACGACCTGCACTTTTTGTCCCAGAGGTTTCCTTTGAGCTGCTGGTGAAACGTCAAATCAAGCGTCTGGAGGAGCCCAGTCTACGTTGTGTAGAGCTGGTCCATGAAGAGCTGCAGAGGATCATTCAGCACTGCTCATCCTTTAGCACGCAGGTAAGATGAGCGTGCGTTCAGACTCGTAGCTTTTTAAGTACAGGTTGCAGATGAGATTTACCGAACACGTCTGCGGTTTGGTGTACGAGGTGAGGATGTCATCTGATAGCAGCACATCTTCTTTGTCCTCCTAAAGTGCACTATAGTGCACTATAGCCTGGTAAAGTGATCAACAATTTTGCTTCATGTTTTGCTTCAGCATCCTAAGAGGTATCCTCAGACAAGGCCTTATTGATTATAACAGCATCGCCATCGCATTTGTTTTTTTTCCAGGAGCTTCTTAGATTCCCCAAACTGCATGATTCCATTGTGGAAGTCGTGACTGGATTACTGAGGAAGCGCTTGCCAATCGCCAATGAAATGGTAATCCTTCTCTTATTTTACTGTAGCTCTGTCTTGCACTGGGGTTACCCAGTGTCTCTGGGTTCACTTCCACTTCTGCTCCTGTGTTGCAGGTGCACAATTTAGTAGCAATAGAGCTTGCCTACATCAACACAAAGCATCCAGACTTCACAGATGCAGCGCAGGTGTCAGCATCCGTCAACAGCCAGCAGGTAGTTAATTGTCAATCACAAACATTTCGTTCCGCAACCTTCAATGCCTCGCATTCAGACACGAGGCCACCTTTAAATGTTTGTGAGAGAAGAATTTCCTGTGGTTTCATTAGGTAGAGACCCTTGATGGAACAAAGCGCTGGAAGAATGAGATGGTTGCTGAGGAGAAAGCCCCAGCTGCAGGCTTTGGCAGTCCCAGCAAAGGCCAGCCTATTAACCTTCTTGACACAGTGAGTACTAACAGCAGGTTCTTATTTTAGAATACAATGTTAAATAGACTGTAGCAACATAAAGTAACCGCAGCCTACTCATTCCTGTTAAGAATTGTGATGATGTCAGATCAAAAGCTGAAAACACCCAAAAGTAATAAAGTAGTACAGACACGCTACCTTCCCCAACCTACGGAATCTCGCTTCAGTTTCCACGCATCTGTAGAACAATGCCATTTGAAAACGCAGATTTTTAACTTAAAATGTTTTTTCTGTCTCCTTTCGGTTTTGATTCCATTGACAGCTACAGTATTTCAGTAGTGACCCTTGCTGGTCACTACTCAGCAGTGCAGTCTAATAATGCCTACATTGATTCAAGATATTGCCACAACTTTAAATTCTCCAATTGTTGCCTTTATTCTAATAACTGCAGAGTCTCCTATAGTCGGGTGCTTGGTCTACAAACGCAAATAACTGCTGGGGTCTCTAATTAGCGCCGGGTCAAAAAACATTGGCAATGTCAGTTGTGGTGCTCAGCACTCAGCAGCTTATTCTACCTCTGCTTATCTTCCTGTTTATTTACACACACACACGCACGCACGCACACACGCGTTATAAAGCTGTTTTTGTGGTGTTCGGAGTGTCCCTGAATGCATCTCGCGTTCATCTAAAGAGAATGAGGACGTGTGTGAGTAGGAGGTACATACAGTATACGGTGTTGGAATCGTACTGCTGTTGATGTGTTCAGGTCAGAATGAAGTTATAAAAGAGCGTCAGACTCTGTGTGACTGTGTAGGAATGCTCCCATCTGCCGTCATAACAGGGAGGCCTGCTTGCTCTCGTGCGTTAATTACACTGACAAAATGTAGGTAATGAATGAAATTAGTTAGTTATTTCTGACAGCATTTATCCTACACAACATAAGTTTTGGCCAATTTTAATTCGGATCGTTATATTTATAGTAATGAAACAGTCAATATAAAATGCTTCTTTTAGCTTATTACGTAAGGTTTTTAATTATCATCATTACCTTTTTATTTTTTTTTACCTTTTTTCCGCTGAGTTACCAGATATTGCTTCTTAGGCCTTAAAGGGCTACACATAAATGTTAAATGTCTTTCTGTGTCGCTGTCAGTTCTTTCCCAACTGTTACTTTTTTGGCCCTCTATCCCAGGCGGTGCCTGTGTCTCGCAAGCTGAGTTCAAAGGAGCAAAGAGACTGCGAAGTCATCCAGCGCCTCATCAAGTGCTACTTCCTCATTGTTCGCAAGACCATCCAAGACAAGTTCGCACATCCAAAGGTTTTGTTTCTCCTTCTGTCACCGTACTGATTGTCTCGCTTTGTGTGCGCAGCGTACCCAAGACCGTCATGCACTTCCTGGTGAACTTTGTGAAAGAGCATCTCCAGAGCGAGCTGGTAGGTCAGCTCTACAAGCAGCCGCTACTGCAGGAGCTGCTCATTGAGTCACAGGACACGGCACAGCAGAGGACAGAGGTGGCTCAAATGCTGGAGGTAAATCTAGGCGGCCAGGAAATCTCCTGTTTGACTGCTGGGGATTTATTTAACTCTCGTTTCTTTTTTCTTAGGCCCTTAAAAAAGCCAATAACATCATCTCTGAGATCAGAGAGACCCACCTGTGGTAGCTCGTGGACACACACCCTCTTTTTACCAGATGAGATCATGTTGGATGATTGTGTGTGTGTGTGTGTGTGTGTGTGTGTGTGTGTGTGTGTGTGTGTGTGTGTGTGTGTGTGTGTGTGTCAGAAGCCCCACTTTTTCCTGGACCAACGAGCATAACACATTTAGCTCCACCGTTGCCCTGAGCCGGGCTTCTCACTCAGGCCACATGATATCAATGTGAACCACAACCTGTGAACAAACTCCTTTTGTGTGGTTTTGTCATGTAACAAGTAAATGACATGTGGAATATTAATGTTTGGTAGTTTCCTGCCTGTCCTACAGGCCCATTTAGCAGGTTGGGAGTATGCTTTTTATTTAGATGCACTCCAGTTTGAAAGCCCATCGCTGCATCTCTATTTGCTGACCACAAGAAGACAAGAATTGTACAGGTTTTGTGCAGTATCCATCCCAAAAATGTTTGCAGGAGCTAAGGTCAAATGTTATATTGGGTGGTACATGTTGCTTGTTGGTGCTCTGGCAGATGTCATTTTTGTTCAAGAACCGTATTGATTTTGATCGATGTCCAATCCCCCCAATTAAGCTGTTTGGAATCCTACTTGTGTAATAGCTGCAATTTTCTACCAATGTTCACACTTGGAGCAAGGAGCCAATTGATTTTGTACAGTATTCTGAGATGTTTGACGTCGCTGAGGTCAGAGGTCATAGTACCAAGCAGCACTCTTGATAGATGCCACTTTCAACAGCTTTCAAGAAGTGCTTGTAAGTTATTTTCTACAAAGTGAATTGAGGTAGCTGAGGTCGACAGTGATGCAATTGACATATCAGAGCAGGGCGCTATTGATTTTGGAAAGTATTAGCGATTTATGAGGCAGCTGAAGTGGAAGGCTCCTTGTTGCATTGCTCAATCCCAAAACTTAAGGGGTCATTTTCCATGTCTGAGCAGGAACTCTGTTGATTTTGGACCATTGATAGAGGTATCTGAGGTCAAAGAACTTATTGATTTTGTGGTATATGCAACTTGTAAGCCATCTCCAAAATGTTAAGTGGCCATTGTTCTAGGGCAGAGCCAGAACACTACTGATTTTGTACGATATTTGATATGATTCAAAATGGCAGAAGTAGCTGAGGTCAAAGGTTACATTAGTTGTGTTGCTGTCTACTTGGTGCGTTTTTCACACTGTCAGAGCAAGGGCTCTAGTGGTTTTGTACAATATGACAAATTTATGAGGCAGCTGAGGTCATAGGACAGATCAGGAGCTTACGCTCTTTGTTAGAACTCTTAAGGTGCAACTTTCACCCACTTTTAGGGCTCATAGCAAGAACCATGTTGATTTTCTATGAAATCTGATTCAACAGTGACTGAGGTGGGTGAGATCAAATGTCAGACATACAAGCTCCCTGTCGGACGTGCGATTTTCATTGTCATAGCAAGAACGGTATTGATTTTAGTGCTATTTGATAATCAGATACACAGCAAGAGTTACATGTTTTTTTTTTAAACCACAGCTCTGGTTGAAGGCACATACTTTCCACTGTGTCAAAGTAAGAGCCCTATTGATTTTGAAGTAAAATTTGTCTTTCCTCAAATGACTCACTGGGTCGAACAATCCAAGGTTGGGTCACGGGGCCAGCAGCAGTCTGTGAAACAATGGTACAACACATTTTAATGTTAAGAAATAGTCTGGACATATTTTGTTACTTTATGGGAAATAATATAACAACCTAAATTGAAACCCTTTTGAGAGAGATCAACTCCCTGAGCTTTAAAGTGTGCACACGTCCTGCTTGTTGCATCTTTGCCCCCAATACTTAATCTGCTCCTATACCACACATATTCCTTGATTACTGTGGAGAAGTACTGCTTGATTTGTGAAATAAGCATGGGCCAAAACTGTTGTTGGGACATATTCTTCCCCGGAAGTCTGTGGCTAGTGTAGTATTGAGGCCATACTGGGAAAAAAAAAAAAGGTTTCATTACAAAAAAAATGCAAGAAACGAATGGGGGGTGGGGCGCAAAATTCCTATTTATGTTTGTAATTTATTTACTTTATTCCCATAAAATGACCAATAAAAGTAATAGACATAATAGTATTCTTCTAATTCTGTGTCTCTTACTTTATAGTTTTTTTTTGTCAGTGTGGCCCTAATACTCCTTGGTACGTTCTTTTTTTTAGATTATTTTGTTATAAATACATTTAATGAGACCATCTAACATCCTCCTCTTATCAAAATCAGGGAGCCAAACTTCATGAACAAGCTGTGTATGTTTGCACGTGTTTAGTATGCATATATGGAAGTATGAATGTGTGTATTTTGTATTATTTAAGTGTAAATTATTCCTATATCATAATGTGTGGACTGCCTGTGAGTTCTTGCCTGCCAATATTTGTGATGTTTTACTCTTGGAGGACATTAAAGACGAAACGAAGGACACCATATAGAGTATTTTTGTTTGATGATATGAAGCACACACAAAGAGAGATGGACATATCAGATGCATGCACTTGCATTTCGATGATGGATTAATAGTCCTTTATGTCAAGGTGATTGAGCTGAGAAGTCAGCCGATGCTTTGTTGTTTCTGTTGAACGTCGATGATGCTGTGCTGCATGAATGTAGGGGACATTTTAGAAAGCCGTATCTATTCCTTAATTTAGCCTAACTTGGCAAAAAATGTACAAACGCTAACACGCTTGTTCCTCATGACAAAAAGTGTCCCGTTCAAAGCCATTCGTCCCACATTTATCTTAACATAAACTAATGCAAACCTTTATGTAAAGATTTCAATTTGGACTACTAGCTTTCAGTTTGTCCACCAGATGGCGCTACTTTTTCCCATTCAAAGCATGCACCCACGTTTAGATTTGAAAGATAGGTGTGTCTCTTGATGTTCAGTGATGGTCACTATGTTTATTTCACAACTAGAAGAACGACTGACCTAAAGTAAAATATATATATATATATATATATGTATACAGTAATCCCTTGTTTATCAATTGGTTCCAGGCCCGACCTCGATAACAGAATTTCCATCAAGTATGATTCAATATTAATAGACAGAATATTTTTGTAGTTGGAGCATAGAAAACCCTTTTATGACTTTCTAAATACGATTTTTAGCATTATTAAAGCCCTTTACATTTATATTACCCAATATATTAGGTATAATCTGAGAAAATAACACTAGTGCTTGTGTGTGTTTCAATAAATGTCTTCCCGACGTGTGGACAGGAAGTGACACCTGGGATTCAGCGCTTAGTTTTACCTGGAGTACGGCCACAACAGTAGCCCGTGTTATTATTATGAAGATGATGACATTTTGTGAAAATTATTTTAGATTTTTATGTTTTCAATAACGTAATATTTTTGTAAATCAATATTTAACGAACAATTCAAGCTGAAGTAGCTTTAAAAGATTGATTTCTTTAAAGTGAACGAAAATAATATTCTTGTTTTTGGCTATTTGTTTGTCATATAGGTCAAATGTGAGTTTTTAAAAGAACATTAAGATGGCTTGAACAGTGATATCATGCACACCAAACGTCCCAAAACGAACATCAAGCTAATGAAGATCGTCTAGAATCTGTAGCCAATCACCTTCATCGACCGTGACCAGACTGGAGCGTACCAACTGAGGCAGGATGCGTGTGGGGGGGGGTTGACGCTCCTGTAGCATCTTGACAAAGCTTCATTATGACACCACAAATGAAGGGAAATCATCTCTGCCATCTGTGCCTTCTGCTCCATGTAGTGTGTGGGTGAATGGAACGTGTCCAGCTGTGGTAGCCTCCTCCTCTTCCTCCTCCTCCTCCTCCTCCTCGCCTTCTTCCCTCCACTGGTGAGCAGACAAAGCCACAAGCGAGAGGAGAGGAGGGAAGGAATATCTAGCTGACTCTGTCGCCTGGACGACCAGCTAAAGATGAGCGCAGGAGAGAGAGGAGCACAAAAGACGAAAAACACAAGTCTTTAGTTCGTGCTGGGATTCATTGAGTGAGTGGGAAGTGTGTGTGTATGTGACGATATATAAACATAGAGGAGAAACAACACGAGGAAGATGACATTGTGGACCCAGAAGGCCTGAGTGACCCCCTCCTGACACCTCCACCTGAGATCCTCCATACAGCCTCAGGTAAGCCACCCCCCCCACGAGTACTGTGTTTTCCAAGGCAGTAAAATGACTTCATTGCTACACTCTTTGACAAATGGCTACCAAACAGTTTTTTAAAGGGACAAAGTGGCTTGCTTTGTGGAGTTGTCTCATGCATTATGTTATGAATTGTGCTGCATGTGGTGTCCATGCTGTTTTTATAGCTGGCAAGAGACTTGTTGGAAGTGTTCAGTGTTTTACATTTGGATTTACTCTACCTTTTAGAACTTTAAGTGTGCCTTAAAGAAGATATCAAATACTGTAGATGTGCGTGTATATCACCGGACATTTTATTAGGTACACTCACAATGTAATAAATACAAACGTGGTATCCAACATTTCAGATGATGGCCATGATGAGAGCTATTCTAATAATAATAACAATCATGTTTATATATTATCAGGGTTTATCTAGTTCAACTTTTTCTTACATCGCTAATTATGAAAGAGTAAACACTAAAAAATATAATAAAAAATATAAATATTTTAGTGAATAATTATATTGTACTGTATATTTTATCATTTTTCTCAGCAAATTGCTTTAGATTCATGTTTTTTTTGTCAAGATTATGGCAATACATTACTTTTTTTTGCTACGTCTGGCCCCTGGAAAGGAACCCAACGGGTAATTTGGGCATAATTTATTGTTTAGTTGTCTTGAGCTAGTATTTTATTATTTCAAACACTATTAATTTTTAGCCCTGTGACTAACCGGTATAGCATGTACCACGTCTCTCGCCCAAAGTCAGCTTGGATCGACTCCAGCTCACCTGTCACCCAAATATTTAACTTTTAATTTCTGTTTTTACTGAATTGTATTGAAAAATATGTATTTTTTCTAATGTTTTTTTATTTTTAATATTTCTTGTTTTATATTGTTTAAACATTCTCAACATTTCATCGTGTATCTTTTTTTTATGGATACTCTATATATTTTAACTATTTTTCACGTTGTATTTCAACCTATGAGTTTGGAATAAACAATTTTAAAAATTATAATAATGAATGTGGATATACATACAGTATAACAGTACAGAAACAAATTACTTAAATAGATAGTGGTGATTTAAAAAGAGTAACAGATAAAATATGAATTACGACATTTTCGCCATGTATTGGATGGCGGGGGAGGATGCCAGACAGACCTGGCAGACCCAAGCGTAGGGTGAGGGTGTTCTTCAACTCTCACCTCTGGCAGGGCTTCACCTGCACCCCGGGGGCAAACGAGGATATTGAGTCTGAAAGGGTGTGTTCCAACTACACTCCTCAGCCTCCCTGGGAAAGTGTAGAAGGGTAGAATCATTAGCCAAACCTTGCATTGCCATAAGTTGAGCCTGTTCCCAGTAAACGTTGGCCTCTACCCGGGGTTCCCTTGGTCACCAATTCACCAATAATTTTTACAGATGGAATTTGTAGGTGCAGCTAAGGCGTTGAGGGGATCCAGTTTGGGCGGGCTTAGGATCTCAATTCTGCTATTTGCAGGTAATGTGGTCCCGAGGGCCTCATCAGGCCGTGACCTTCAGTGTTTACTGGGGCGGTTTGCAGCCGAGTGTGAAGCTTCTGGGATGAGACTCAGCACCTCCAAATCTGAGGCCATTGTTCTCATCCTGAAAAGGGTGGATTGCACTCTTCGGGTTGGTGGTGCGGTCTTGCCCCAGGTGGAGGAGTTCAAGTATCTCAGGATCTTGTTCACGAGTGAAGGAAGGCTGGAGCGTGAATCTGACAGGCAAATTGGTGCAGCGTCTGCAGTAATGCGGTCGCTGTACCGGGCCGTTGTGGTGAGGAGAGAGGGCAAAACTTTTGATTTACTGGTCAATCAGCATTCCTACCCTCACCTATAGTCATGAGCTTTGGGTAGTGACTGAACAAGCAAGATGGCGGACACAGATAGGGTGAGGAGCTTGGTCATCCGGGAGGAGCTTTGAGTAGACCTGCTGCTTCTTTACATCGAAAGCAACCATTTCAGATGGTTTGGGCATCTAGTCCAGATGCCTCTTGGACGCATCCCTGAGGAGGTGTTCCGGGCATGCCCAGCCGGGAGGATGCCTGGGGCAGACCTAGAACACGCTGGAGGGATTATGTCTCGCAACTCACCTGGGAACGCCTCATTGGCAGTGCAACTGGAAGAGGTGGCCGGAGACCAGGAAGTCTGAGCTTCCCTAGTGACACTGCTGCTCCAGTAAACTAAACAAAATGGAAGCATGGATGGATATTATGATATAATATAGGTTAAGAGACAAAAAAATTCCATTGGTAGGAATGTGAGTGTGAATGGTTGTTTCTCCAGCTCAACTGTGACCAGTGGCGGAGCCAGAAATTTTTAATTGGGGTGGCCAAGGTGAGACCATTACCCTCCCTCACGTAGGGATAGCAATAAGTTGATATCTGAAATGTCTCCGCATTGCTGGTTCAAATTTACAATATACTTCTAGCCACCAAGTAACATTAGCTCATTCCATAATGTGGTGTCCATAAAGTGATGCTATCGCTCCATACCTTTATCTTTGGCCACCTCCTCCTCTTCTTTTTAAATTGTGCACCCAATGGCTTTGACTTTCTCTTTTTCATTTTTTGTTGACAAAAATTAACAACACTTAATCGTCATCTCTCACCGTCACTCAAGTAGCAGTCAAATTAGTTTGAGACTGTTGGTCTGCGATATACTGTAATGAACATAATATTAACAAAGAAACATGTTTTTATTTTGAGCAATTACTGTTGTAATTTGATTTTTATTTTTTACCTTGTAATCAACCTTGGGGCTGAGGCGCGGTAGTCCCCCCGAGTCGGATTGGGTTGATCCATGTCATGTGGTGGACATTTGATGATGGTCTCTCACTGGTGACACACTTTCTAATACTGCCCTTTTGAAGATGCTGGACGCTGAAATGGAGCTGGTAGGAAGAGATGAGATAGTCCTCACATTCCAAAGCATGTTGAAAAGCAGAAAGTATGATTTCTTTGCACAGATGGTGAAGCACTGCTTGTGTGTGTGATCAGTCATCCATCTCATCTGGCTTCTTTTTTATTTTTTTATCATCCTGCATATCTTGCTGGTACAGTACTGTATGCGCTTCTCCTCTCATCATGCTGATGAGGGCACTGCCAACAAAGCAAGAGTAATAACAGCCAGCTACGCTCATCCTTAATACACTAATATATATATATATAATAATAGCTAGGAGGGATGTGCTAGGTCCATTATTATTCACCATTTACATAAATAATCTTGGACAGAATATTTCAAACTCAGCTTTTCATTTGTACGCTGATGACACAATCATATACTGTGCAGCACCCACTCCTGCTGAGGCCTTTCAGTATTTACAACTTGCATTTGATAGAGTACAAGAACAACTTTGTCATCTGCAACTTGTTCTAAATGCAGAGAAGACAAAACGTATGTTCTTTACTACTTCAAAAACTGCAAGATCAGCACTGTCTGAGAAAATTTTAACAAGAAATGGTCAACAAATTGACTTGGTATCTACTTTTAAATACACTGCTCAAAAAAATAAAGGGAACACTCAATTCACACTCAGTCAAAACTGCTGCGCCGTTATTCAAACTGTCCACTTTGGAAGCAACACAGTTTGACAATCAATTTCACATGCTGTTGAGCAAATGGAATAGACAACAGGTGATCTCTTTTTCCACTTTAATTTTGAGTGTGACTCCAAATCCAGACCTGCGTGGGTTAATAAAATTTATTTCAGTTGATAATTTTTGTGTGAATTTATTGTCAGCACATTAAACCATGTGAAGACCAAAATATTTAATCAGAATATTTCATTAATTTAGATCTAGGATGTGATATTTTAGTGTTCCCTTTATTTTTTTGAGCAATATATTTAGGATTTTTAATTGACGACCACTTGTCTTGGAGCACATTCAGTATTTGGTCAAAAAACTGAAACTTTTATTAGGATTTTACTTCAGAAACAAATCTTGCTTTTCTTTTTGTGTGAAACGGAAATTGGTGGAAACAATCTTTTTGCCTGTTATTGACTATGGAGATGTGTTGTATATGAATGCTTCTGCTAACTGTCTTAGCAGGCTGGATAGTGTGTACCACGGAGCACTGAGGTTCATCACCAAATGTGGTCCACTTACTCACTATTGTGTACTCTATTCCAAAGTTAACTGGACATCTTTATGTGCTCGACGCCTCAGTCATTGGTACAGTATGTGTTTATTTACAGAAGCATTCTGGGTATTACTCCTTCCTATTTGTCTTGTCTTTTAACAAGGAAACATGGAAGTCATTATCTCCGATCTATGGATACTCTGCAATTTGTTGTCCCCAGAGTACGATCTGAACTGGGCAAGAAAGCTTTTAGGTTTTCAGCACCAAATGCTTGGAATAATTTACAATCTGAACTTCGATTTCAAGCCCTTGTTACACTGAATGAGTTTAAAGCTCTGGTGAAATCATTGCAGTCTACCTTGTCTGTGTGCCAGTGTTTTATGTGAGCAAGTTTTTTAATGTTGTGCTGTTTATTGTTTTTAATGTGACTATGCTGCTGTCCTCTTGGCCAGGTCTCCCTTGTAAAGGAGATTTTTGATCTCAATAGGACTAACCTGGTTAAATAAATGTTAAATAAAAATAAATAAATGTGAACGATAAACCGATGCAACCCGATATCCGGTTTGAGGAGCGAACGATTCCGATTCGTCCGTAAAAGACTCCTGTATCCATAATAATAAGCCATAAATCTTTAGATTAACCGATTGTGGAGACATGCACCGGGTATCGCGAGAGAAGCTATCAGTTGATAGTCTCTTATAAACATATAAACAAGATGAGAGCCGGGGCTGCCGGCGAAATGCTCCGCTTTATTAGCCGGGGCTAGGGTGCCGGCCGCCGGATTTAGCTGACTAGCTGGGGTTTGGACGCTGAAGTTTGGAACGTCTGTGGATTCATTTGAAGAAGGGTGCACAACTTCACCAGCCAGACCAACAGAGGCGAGTATGCTAGCTGGCTAGCTGGTGTTTTAACGCAGATGTTTGGAACGTCTTTGGATTCATTTCGAGAAGGGTTTGTAACTTGATTAAATCGAAATGTTACGCCTGGATTGTCGAAAATGTTGTACGATTACCATTGATATGATTGTTTACTTTTCCAAGCTAAAACAGCATTTTTATTGCACTCATGTGACAAATACTTCAATTTACTTGTCGGAAAGAATGTGTCATTATTCAAGGGGGTATAAAAATATAGATATAAAATCTAGAACGTAAGCTAGTGATTCCATCAAAGAAAAATACTGAAATAATGCCACTTTATTATAATTGCCATCTTTATTTTATTATGTAAGGTTAATATCTACGTCTACAAACAATAACCGTAGAATTGAATCAAATTGAATCACATTGAACTGAATCAAATCGTATCGTTTATACACTGCATTGAATCGTTCTGTTTTTAAAATGCAAATGGCTGTAGTGTTTTTGTATCCTTGTTAAAACATATTGCTCCTGTAGTAGTATTTTACTCCTCGTCGTCCTCCATGAACCAGAGATTCATTTACAGTATTCCGTAATGGCCCCCTACTGCCGCGTAACTTCTACCTTCCTTCAACATGTCGTTCGCTAGCAACAGGAAACACTGCAGTGCTGCACAAAGGAGATTGATTGACAATGGTCTACATCCAATCAGAACCCAGAACACAATGGGCGTGTTCTGCCTTAGCCAATAAGGACTGTTGTGGCTCTATATTTAGCTGGCTACACATATTGAGAGGAGGAGGATGGCCGACATTTTTACTCCAGTATCAACTCTCACATTAGTATACAACACCCTCTACTGGTAGCAGTAGTAAATACAATAACAGACACATACAACAGAGCACAGATGGATCGCGCTAATACACCACAAGGATGCAGAACACAATGTGCGTTCATATATTTAAAAAAACATGCAAATTGCATTTTAAAAAATTTGTGAAACAGCGAATCCCCGAAATGTGAACTGCGATGTAGCGAGGGCACACTGTATATTCTTTTTGAATGGTATCATAACCTGTGTATCTAGATTTGAATCCAATCATCTATCACAAAAAAATATAATTTAACCATTACATACAATTAAAACTAATATATTTGTATAAATATACTGTGTTATTAAAATATGATATATATGTTTTATATTTGTATTTATTTATATTTATTATACAGTATATATTTTACTTATTCATGTATTTTTTATACAAATCCTACTAATCTTGTATGTGGATTGACTCTTTGGCTTTACAGACAGCAAATAGATTTAAAAGAAGGGTGCCTTATGACTAAAAAGCCCCATGTTTGAGTCTCCTCTCCAACAGAGATACTGGCCTACTTTTTACTCCAGGCATCAAACTCCCCACAATTGCTTCTCTATCTTCCATAATACATGTGTCACTTGGCATGTTTTTTTCTTGTACACTTGGCATGTTAAAATGTTACTTCATAGTTAATAAGGGTTTTAGTTTGGTCACAGTTTGACTTTGGAACGGAATTAAATTTAAATCTATTTCTATTATAAGAGAAATTGTTCCAACACAGAGGTTCCACTGTAGAGGACAGTAATACCTGCTGCCTATTCCAGCTGACTTTGGCGAGAGATGAACTGGTCACCGGTCAATCGGGATTCAAACCCTCAATTTCCTGACTGTGAGGCCGGCATGTTAATCATAAGAAAAGTCCTTATCCTATAATCTTGACCTTAAATCATACAAAGGTTTCAGTGGAATGAGCGGAATAAAAATCAATAGTAGCACGCTGCTCTCGTTTCCCCTTGCAAACTGCGTTGTCTGCGTTGCAAATGAGGCGCAAGATGGCATGCTAGTCTATTAGTCTTAAGCTGCCTGACGAGGATACCCCCCCCCCCCCCCCCCCAACCTCCCCCCACCCCAGTTTCTTGTAATATTCCACTGGCTTTTGTCAATAATGAGACAAGTGCAATGATTGAATTTTCCAGAGAGCTGCAGAAAGTCTCCCTGCAGGTGATAATGTTTTTGTACGAGCTGTCGGAGGGGAGAATTCAATCACAGACCCCTCCGCTGCATGTGATCGGCATGCTAAAACAGGCAGTTGCTCATAATGGGAGAGCAAGAAAGGTGCCCATGTTGTCCTCTTTCCCTGCAGGCACCAACGATGGATGATGATGAGCCGCTTTTGTTTCAAACAAGCTGGGGAGATGATGATGAAGAGCAGGCAGAGGAGGTGGAGGTTGGAGTGAGGCATGCTGAGGTTCTATGTGGGCCCTGGAGGGCTGTGGCCTGGGTGTACACACAGCCCTGGGTGAGCGGGGTGCTTTTAGCTGGGTTTGTCCTCCTCCCTTGCGCCTTGTTTGCCTTCATGCTCCTCTACTGCCCCCCTCTGGATATTGACCTCTCCTACAGTGCCTTCGAGGTCCACAGTCACTTCTCAGCGGAGCGTTTCGATGCCCTCACCATCGCTGTGAAGACCCAGCTTGGCTCCTGGGATAGGCGTAGGAGAGACGTGGATAGTGACAGTGAGTACCTGCAGGAGATACTCATGGACAAGCTGCACATACGGGACGAGGCCTCCAAGTCAGGAGATACTTTGACCCCTAGAGGAGATGAGGGATGGTTGTTTCGGAGTCGCCGCTTTGCTCCAAACTATTACCTCCAGAGTCAAGCTCTGTGGAGCATCGAGTTAGTGTTTGTTGCTCAGGGCGAGGGAGACCACAACATCTTCACCCCCGAGCGCCTGAAGACCATCCATGACGTGGAGCGACTAATCATGCAACACCCGCAGTTTCATCAGTTCTGCTGGAAGCCCATGGAGGTGTTGAGGGACCTCCCACTGGGACCGTCTTTCTGCTCACCGCCTAGCTCGCTCCTGTCTTACCTCTACCCTAGCGAGCGAGGAGGAAAAATCTACTATGACGGCATGGGTCCAGATCTGGCTGATGTCCAAGGTAAAAACACCACCTAAGACTGCATGGAACTCAGCTCTGCATGGCTCGACTTGAATAGTTTTCCATTGCTACGATCTGGTACTGTTTGTTTTTTAACGACACACAGCTAGAAATGACATAAATAAACACACATTAATAATGGCAATAATGGTAGTTACCTCCGCCAAGCAAAGCGCAAGCGCCGCGGGGAGGATATGTTTTTGCCTGTGTTTATCTGTTTGTTTTTTTGTGTTCAAAATAACTTGAAAAGTTCTGAATGGATTTGGATGAAATTTTCAAGAAATGTCGGAAATGGGATATGGAAGAACTGATTACATTTTGGGGGTGATCCGGATCACCGTCTGGATCTAGGAATTTTTTAAAGGATTTTTTAACATTGCAAGATAGGACCATTTGTGCATGTAACGCCACAAAACACGGTCAGAGCACTTGGGAAAAAAATACAGGTTCTATGAAATATCTAATCCAAAAAATGTAGTGTTATTATTTTGGTGTGAGTCACAATATGGGGGGAACTGTGGGGCTTGGCGGAGATCTGCGCTGTCCGAGTGCTTCTCTAGTTTGTTTGTTTGTTTGTGTTCAAAATAAAAAAGTTCTGAATAGATTTGGATGAAATTTTCAGGAATTGTCAGAAATGGGATGTGGAAGAAATGATTACATTTTGGGGGCGATCATTTCTACATTCCTGCCATTGAAAATGAATGGGCAATGTTTCAAACTTCCACAATTCCTACATTTTTCTCCTGATTAAAACCATTCCACTCATTGAACACTTTCAAAAATGAAATTTTTTAAATAAAAAAAAAATGAACATTTTTACAAGATTCCCAATTTTTCGGTCACGCTGCTTCGTTGTTTTCAAAGATTTCTTTCAGCAAGTGGCCGATTCAAGCCATTCCATCATCAAACTGTTGAACACGTTCAGGACATTCAGACCACCTGTATTCATACTAAACAAAACACCCTTTTCCCTAAAACTAATTACCTGCTATCACTTCCACATTTCTCAACCGATTCAAGCCATTCCAACATCAAACTGTTCAACACGTTCAGGACATTCAGGCTACCTACAGTATATTTATACTGAAAAAATTCAAAATTTTCCAAAAATTCACACTTTTCCGTAAAACTGCTACTACCTACTGTACTACTGTTTCCACATTTCTTAACCGATTCACCTCATTCCAACATCAACTCATTCAACAAAGTAAGGACATTCGTGCCATTAGCCACAGCAAAAATGCTACATTGAAACATTCATACATTTCAACAACATTTCAGTATAGTTTCAGCTCATCTTCTAAGCTATTCCTACTTTCATTCGACATTTAAACATTCAAATATTTCCGCAGCATTTCAGCTCAAGTTGAAACTGCTTCCTCTAGTTATGGATCCAATTGCTAATATGTTTTCACGGTCAAGGAATATAAATATGGTGTAAATCACAATATGGCGGGAACTATGGTGCGCTCTACGAGTGCTTTTCTAGTATAGTAATATTATACTCCATAGTTTCCACTCCGCTGCCCTCTGTCTCCTCTTGAATAAAAGACCGTCATTCCCCCCATGTCTCCTTTCTTTGCAGGTTCCTTGAGCCTGGCCATCACACACCCTCAGTTCTACTGGTATGTGGATGAGAGCCTCTCCCCTGAGCACCTCTCCTCCTCTCTCCTGCGAAGCGAAATCCACTTTGGCGCCCCTCTGCCGACCTACAACTCCCTGCAGGATCGAGCCGATGAGCAGAGGAGCCACTTTAAGAACTTTGTGGTTCAGTACGCGGACATCCTGGCCAAGCAGTCCACCAGGTCAGAAGAGGTTTTGTCATTGCCATGATGTCCTTCCTCTCACATTGCGTTGTTGGTCTCAGCCAGGTGAAGGTTCTCTACGGGGGGACGGAGCTCTTTGACCATGAAGTGAGACACACCTTCAGGAATGATATGACGCTGGCCGTCATCAGTGGAGCCTGCATTACTGTGCTGGTCTACGTCCTGACCTCCTTCTCTGGTAACATCTACAGTATATCAGTCATATTCATTTGCCAGTTTGCCATTTGTTTACATGATAACAGCATTTTTGAGCATGAAAACCCACACAGAAAAACAATAATGGCAGAACACTGTTCACTGAACATCCTACAAACAATTCAATGTAGGTCAACGTGTTAAGCAGTTCAAAATACAGTAGATCTTTGCGGAACACTGCATTGGGGCGTGTGAGTGACAGGAAGAAAAGCTGTGACTCACCTGGAGTGAAGTTGTACCTGTACCAGTTGAACCTGTGCAAGATCTACACACAAACACACACACATTTATTTATTATGTAGAAAGTGATCAAATGGCACATGAGCCACGGGCCGCGGATGACCCCTGAGCCGCACTTGGGGCACCCCTACTTTTGTGGATCTTGGTCGGGGTCAGGCTTGTAGCCGGGTTTTGGGGACTGGGCTCCTGGCTAGGGCTTGCAGGTTGCATGCCTGGAGAGTGGAGAGGCATACGGGCGTGTTCACCGGACATAATGCGTACCTTTTGGTCACTCTCAGGGAGGGGATTTTCAAATATTTTCTAGAACGTCCAGCAAAGTCCCAAAGATCAACTGGTGGATCGCGATCGACGTGTTGGTTTGGTTCAATGAACAAAAGGTTTTGATTTTTAAATACTTCAGGGGGTGGTGCAACAGCTTGAGAAAAATTAAGAAAAACATTTTTCAAACCTGCTAAGCTAGCTTCAGTTATATTAAAGGCAGGTGAGAGGAATAGAGAGTTTTACTTTCTCTGAGGGGAGGCTCACTGTGCCACACTTTGAAAACCTCTGATATAAAGTATTACTTTGCTCGACCTGGTTGCATTCAAAAGTGGTAAAGCAAGCAAACAAAGCTGTTGGTGAATGCATCCCATTGTCTATTGTCAATATACATTTCCCAACAATTAATGCTGTGTGATTATTTGGGGTTTTCTCCTCTGTGTAGTGTTTCTGACTTTCTTCGGACTGGCCAGCATTGGGCTGAGTTGCCTGATGGCACTCTTCTTGTACCACGTTGTGTTTGGTGTGAGGTACCTGGGCATTCTCAATGGAGTGGCAGCCTTTGTCATCATTGGAATCGGTATGAGGAAATTATAAGTGTTTCATGAATCCTTGGGGAATAAATGACCTGAAATGTTACCTTGTGATTTTCCTTTTCTCAGGAGTAGATGATGTATTTGTGTTCATCAGCACCTTCAGACAGGCCGCTCATCTTCATCATCCTCAGCAGCGTATGGTGTATACAGTCAAAACAGCCGGTCGAGCCACTTTCCTCACCTCCTTCACGACAGCGGCCGCCTACGCTGCCAATGCTTTCTCCAAGGTAATCGCAAGAGAGACATCCAATCGCTTTAAATGGCTCCCTGTCTCTGTATGAATGGAAGCGCCTCTCTTAGCAGACTGAAGGTTTTAAGGTTCTTTACACAGATCCCAGCTGTGCATGACTTCGGCCTATTCATGGCTCTCATTGTCAGTTGTTGCTGGCTTTGGGTTTGTCTGCTGATGCCAGCCGCCCTGTGTATCTGGACTCAGTGTGTGGAGCCTCATGAGCACGCCTGGTTGCACCGGTGAGGCTGCACATCCCATCTCTTGAGGGAAAATTGTGTCTGTGCATGCCGTGCAACACTGAACTCGGAGATCTAATCCCCTCAGCTGTCTCTCTCCCTAAAACATCTCCTCACTCACAAGTTGGAAGTCGTTTCGGGGCCTGTCAGCAAGCTACGGCCCTTTGTCGGATGAGGATGACGACGTGGCGCTGCTGTCAGTGGAGATGGAGCCAGGTGGGATTATTATCTGAAATGGGGTTGTAAAATGCTGCCGTGCTGGCACCCACAAAGCCCCTATCGTTTGTGTCTCGAGCCAGGCCCCCTAGAGGCAGACAGAGATGCAGCCATTCTGTCCCTGTCAGTGGAGACACCCCTCAACCCTGCAGGGCATCAGCATTTGGGTGTGGTCAGCACAAAGCTTCAGTGGGCCCTCAAGCATTTAGTGGGCCAGCCAGCTGTGGAGAGGAGGAAAACTGTTCTAGGTAAGATGTCACCCTCACATGTCACAAAGAAATTGGGCTTCATTTAAAAGTCTTTTTAATGAAGACAAGATCTTTTTTTTTATCTTGCCAAGATAAGAGTCTAGAGCCAGATGACAAGTGAAAGCAACAATCGAACAAAAATCTAATTTTGCTCTGAACAACAGTTGTTAAGAGCAGGTGTCACTTCTTTTCGACTTGAACAACAATATTTGCTAACGGGTAAAGAAACAAATGATCTATATTTAAAATGTCTTGTTTATATATATATATTTCATGTTTATTTAAAATGCGACTTAGGCAACAGTATTTGTTATAATGGCAAAGGAAACTCATTATATGAATTCCATATAAGGAATATAGAGTATTTATAAAATACATATTGATAATGAAATAATGAAATAATTAAATAAACGTTAAAAAAATTATGATTACTTTTCTATACATTATTTCTATTTGTTTTGCTATTTCAATATTTGGCATTTAAATGTTACTTTTAATAGAATTTATATATTTTTTATTTTTGTTATTCAATATATTATTTATGATGTACAGTATTTATTTGGTTTCCACTGTGCAGAATTGTTTGTACCTTAAATCTACTTCCTCCAAACCTGCTAGAGGGCATGCGTCTGTGAGATACTTCTAATTAGCATTGGTAAACGCCTTCCTTTTAAATAAGGGCATGAAACTGCAGGGTTGTTTGCACGGACTGGGGAGTTTATGGAGAGAAAATAAAACGCCTAAATGGAAGGCTAAAGTGCCTGTAAGCAATCAAGCAATTACAGCAGCACTATGCTTCTCTCCCAGGTGTCTTCCTCCTGGTTCTGCTCCTATCTGCTGGTTGTTGCTGTCTCTTGAGGCCAGCCTCTCATGCCCCCTTACTGTTCCGCCCGGATACCAACCTCCAGACTCTTCTGGCTCTGAGGAGCAACCTGAGCGGTCAAGGCATCTCCTGCCACATGTGCTCAGGTGAGGAGACATCACCCATGTGAAAACTCAAACAACACCAAAGCAAAAAAGTTCTTAAAAAGCATGGTACATTCATTCAGGTGTCTTCATGGAAAAGCCGCAGTCTTTGTCCTCATCAGCGTTCAGGATCTCCACAAACCATCAGGACTGCAGCACAAACACCACCACTGCTCCTCTGAGCACAACAGAAGCAAACTCAAGCAGCAACCAACCAGGTAGACCACAAGAACACTTTTCTTTCTAGAGATAGGGGTAGATAGAGTATCTCACAAAAGGGATCACATTCCCTTACATTTTAGCAACCATTTTTACTACAGAATATCGTCTCAAGTTGCAATACCATAGAAATAAAACTTGAATGTGCTTTAGTGTAGGCAGTGTACAGCTTGTATAGCAGTACTTTACTATGCACTGAAGATGGCTACTACTTGTATAAAGTACATTAAAAATGTCTGCTGAAATATGAAAGTAAAAGCGCTCTGCTGATGCACTGTATTGCTCTTTTTATTTTTTAGGCTTTTTAATTACAGTCTTTATATCAAAGTTGAACCTCAGAACTTCGACAACCGTTTACCGCTTCTCCCTTAATGCCAGCACTCCTTCCCCATGGAAGCTGTGCAGCACGGAACATGACCAGGTGCCTTTATTTCAGGTCAGCAAGCACACATACACATTAGATGTGTTGTTGACTTTTTGTTGTTAAGGCTTACTAGTATTTCATGTGGGCAGGCCTTCAATCAGTCGTGGCAAAACTACACCAGAAGAATGACAGTGTGCGTTTCCAACGACTACCACCCCTACCCCAGCTGGATGATTACGTCCAGATCATGTGACCGCCGCCATAGCTGGATACCGGAGTTTTCCTTTTATGTGGCATCATCACCGCAGCAGAACAGCAGGTTGAAACCTATCTTACATATTTAATCAAGCTCTGGTGCATGGAGAAATCAATGCAATCAGTGATGTTGAGCTGTGCTTTCTCCTAAAAGGAAACTGCACTTTGCACAACATAAACTGAGGCCACATCCCACTAGAGTGTGTGCGAGCCCACCTGGCTGTGGTATCAGTACTGTGCCTGACGGACCCACACGGGGAACCTTTTATACTCCTCTTCCCAGAGGTGAGTCAGCATGAGGCACCATTAACAAGCCATGTTGTTCGCATCACCTTTGCTTTCATTGTATAAGATTCCACTACTGAACCTGTGAACCCATCCAAGACGTCTGGCTTCAACCCATGCAGAGGTGGCGCTTGTCGCCTCCCGGCTGTGCGCCCTCTGGTTGACACCGGTGCCATGGTGTTTGTCGTGTTTGGAATCTTGGGAGTTAATCGGACGCAACGCAGAGACAATCACGTCATCGGAGATATTGTGAGAACAGCATCAACAGAAATGTTTACTTTTCTGATTTATCACATCTTAATGTTCGCCAACAGGGAAACGTGATATTGGATCCAGATTTTGACATTTTCAAGGAAATGGGATATCTTTGCAAAATTTGCAAAGCAGTCAGTGCAAATAAACAACTTGTGAAGCCCGGTGGAGCACAGTGTCTGCCTTCAGGTAACAACCAACAGGAAACACATTTGTATTCCCATGTTATATTATTTTTCAACTATTTTAAATGTCTCACAATAAGCAAGTTCGTCAAAATATGGCCTGGATGCTGGAATTTAGTTTAAAATAGCTTTTATTAAGCCCTGCTGGGAACATGCTGTTTTTGTGTGTCTGTAGCTTTTATGCCAATGAACTGAGCTGAGTGGAGTAGAGTGTCTCTCTAAGAAGTGCTATTGTGCACTTTAGCAACTTTTTACATATAGGCTAGAACAGGGGTGCCCATAATGCGGCCGTTTTTTTATTGGCCTGCAGCACATTGTAACAATATAATTTAACAAGAAAACTAAAAAAAAAACAAAAGCAAAAATAGAAAAAGCAGTTGTAATTTTAAATTCAAAATATTAAGAGAAAAAAGTCATAATTTTAGGAGAATAAAAATATCATTTTAGTAGCATAAAGCTGAAATTATTTAAGAAAAAATTTGTTAAGTCAAGTCATAGTATTAGGAGAAACTAAGAAAACAAAAAATAAAGTTGCAATTTTTTGCAAAATTAGGTTGCGGAAAAAGTTATAATATTGCAAGAATAAAGTGAACATATGGGAATACAGTGTTCCCTCGCTACGTTGTGGCACACCTTACACAGATTTTTTGTGTTCAATTTTGCTTTTTTTTTTATTTAAATTTTTTTTTACAGCAAATGCAGGGGTGCTCTGTTGTATGTGTGTGTTATTGTATTTACTACTGCTACCAGTAGAGGGTGCTGTATGCTCATGTTGAAGACGTGTGCAGTGCCACCTCATCTCAGTGTGTTTACCTGCCTGTACGAGGAACCCGTGGTAGACAATAGCCGGCTAAATATAGAGCCACAAAAGTCCTTATTGGCTAAGGGAGAACCCGCCCATTGTGTTCTGCATCCTGATTGACCCTTGTCAATCGGTCTCCTTTGTGTCGTCACTAGCAAACTAGCTAACTAGCAAAAACCCCTGTGCTAGACTGTAACTCTGCACTTGTCAAACATAATAGATTTGATATATCACATACAACAACGTAACATTAAGGACTGGGGCAGGACACATGCCGAGTTAAACTGAACTAAGCTCTAGTGAGTGAAGTCAAGCATGATGCAGAAGATGAAACATTGGTGTGACTGCTTTTTTTCTTGTGTTTTGTCAGGTAACAAACTGCCATCCATTCTGCCTCTCCTCCATCCGGAATGTCACTCTCTCCCTGAGCCCAACCTTCTTCCAGGCCAGCTCTCTCATGGGGCGGTGGGACTGCACGGAGGGAAGGTCCACTGGCTCTCTATGGCCTTTGAATCCGTGAGTCACCTCACTGCCCCCAAAATGTTTTATACAGTATCCTTCCAATACTTGAGCTGACTGAACATATTGTTGCCTGTGGCCCAGACCACATACAAGGGGAAATCCTCCTTCCAGACATATTCTGACTTTCTCCAGTGGGAGACTTTCATCAAGGAACAACTCTCCATGCTGCCTCAGTCTTCATCTCTGAGACGAGGATTCCAGACCTGTGAGCACTGGAAGCAGATCTTCATGGAAATCATAGGTATGGATGTGAGGAGTGGTGTGTAACAAAAGAAGACATGATGCAACTAAAGATGTCTTTCCTCTTGTAGGAGTGGAGAGCGCCCTCTGGAGTTTGCTGCTCTCTTTGGCCATCTGTGTGGCGGCCGTCTCTGTTTTTACTGCACATCTTTTTCTACTTCTTCCGGTCCTTATTACTATTCTAGGTAACAGACTCATGCATTCATGTCGCATCCTGGGGATCAGAGTCAGTCATTGTTGACCTTACGTGCAGGAGTGATCTGTCTGGTGGGGGCAATCATGTACTGGCTGGGCTGGGAAATGGGAGCGGTGGAGGCCATTTCTCTGTCCATCCTCGTGGGGTCTTCAGTGGACTACTGCCTGCACC
This sequence comes from Dunckerocampus dactyliophorus, assembly GCF_027744805.1. Classification (NCBI taxonomy): domain Eukaryota; kingdom Metazoa; phylum Chordata; class Actinopteri; order Syngnathiformes; family Syngnathidae; genus Dunckerocampus; species Dunckerocampus dactyliophorus. The sequence goes on along the minus strand of NC_072822.1, from coordinate 11,322,301 downwards.
TGGTGGAGGGATACATGCTGGCTGGGGAAGGTGCGCCCACTACTGCAGGTCTCTGCTCGGTAAGTCTCTCAATCGACAGTCGTGTGAAAAACATAGCACACCTGTGGTGTTCCATAATGTCATTTTTCCACATGAGCGACTGTAAACTACATTTGTAGCGCCCCCTAGCGGTTGCGCTCCAAGTGCTTTGGAGAACATGTATCACAGATACTATCAAAGTTTTATAATCATTACACAAATGCTCACTCAATTATAAACAATTAGTTGCTAAGTCCAAAGACATTTTGTTTTATGGCCACCATGTTTTTCAACCAATTTTGCTCCAAATTTACACACATATGCTTGCCAGTCTCTGAAAGGTGTGTACCAAATTTTGGGGTGATTCACCAGAACACCGTAAAGTTGTAGTGGGTGTTTTGCTGCTATGTGAGAAAGTTCATGTCAGTTGGGCTACTTTGGGGTATAATAACAGCGCCACCGTGTGTCAGAAAAATAAAAGCACAGGCAACACGGTAGGGGTATATGTTTTCACTTTGTTTCACCTGTTTGTGTGTAGCAGTTCAGGAGTAGAAGAGTTAGATTACAAAAATACACACATAAATACTATACACACAGCCCGACTGGGTATCTGTGTTGCTGAGATTTCCATGTGTTTGCCTGTTGCTGGGCAGAATTAATGCGTCACGTGTGTCCCTACACCTGAAAAAAGTGGTATTTCAGTCTTGCTCACTATTATGTTTTCTTAGTAACTAACAGAAAATGGCTTTGCTGCCTCACACAGAAGAGAAAGGACAGGAAGAGACCGTAGCAACGCATGCAGGAAATTATTCTAAAATTAAATCTTAAAATGTGTTTAAGTAGGTCCTGGCCTTTTCATGGATTTCTTTTCTCTGCTTTTAGTTGTAAATATAGATTTTTTTCTAATGGTAACTTCAATTTTCCAGCAGGAAAATGCTTTGACACATTATGTAAGTACAATACTGTACAATGTATGCTTACAGTTGTTTCTTAATGTCCATACCATGTGATTGACTGGTGACCAGTCCAGGGTGTACCCCGCCTCTCTCCCGAAGTCAGCTGGGATAGGCTCCAGCATACCCGCGACCCTAGTGAGGATAAGCAGCATAGAAAATGGATGGATGGATGGTTGTTACATTCATTCATTAGTTTTTCAACTGCAACACAAAGCTTAGATGGCAATATTTTTTTTCAAATAGCATATATCAATATCATATATTATGGTTTTAGCACAGCCAAGAATATCAAAGTTGCCCTACATCCTTACATTTTTCAGTGTGTCACCCTTGTCATACATAAAAGTTTGGACACCTGTGGGTTGAGGGTAAAAAAATTGTATGGGTGTGTCCATTACTTGCGTTTTTTCGACATTCGCAGGGAGTCTTGGAGCGTATCCCAGCCCTGCTGCCACCAATTAGAGCAACCACAGTATCTGGCTTCAGGATGGAATAAAGCCCAAATAACAACAACAACATGTCTCATTAATCAGCGCTTTGTTTGCAGGAGCCTGCAGCAGTGAGGCAGAGACGCACCATGGAGGCAGTGAACCATGTGGGCGTTGCGATAGTGTCCAGCGCCGTTACCACGGTGATCTCCACAATCCCTCTTTTCTTCTGTGTCATTGTGCCTTTTGCCAAGTTTGGCCAGATTGTGGCCATCAACACCACCGTCTCCATTTTGTTCACCATGACCGTGACCGTGGCCATGTTGGCCAGTGTGGCCCCCGCCGGCTTCAGCAGGACCTGTGGCGACGTGCTGAAGGCCGCCGTCGCCGTGTTGGTGGTCGCGACCACGGGTGGAGCTCTGTGGTGGGCCGGGAGGCGCATAGGGGCGTCGGCCTGGCCATCCATCAGCATGTAAATGTGATGATGTCACTTCTCTTGTGAGAATATTGAAGATGTCATATTCAAGTACAGGTGCAAGCAATTGGAATAATTATATTTGTAAGTACAGTAGATCCCTGCTTTTCCATTGGCGAAAATCCTCAAGTCATTGATAGCCCATAAAGATGTCTATTTTTGACACACAGCTTGTTTCTACCCCGTAAAACACTCCTGCTAGCTTGACCTTGATATTCTCTGATTTCGGATCAGCATTTGCAATAAGAGTGATGGCATAGAAAACCTGTTTATGATCCCTGCCCTCCAGACATGAAACAACACCCGTACAGTCACCTTTACATTAGTATTACCCCATATAGTAGATATAATCAGAGAAAATAAGGCGCATTAGAGAAAAATAACATAACAGACTCAGATGGTAGCAATTCCTTGTTTTTTTCTGGGTAGTGTACTTCCCGCGGTGGCCATTATCTCATCAATGGATTGTAATGGCGTCTATAAATGGCTTTATACTCGTATTACCCAATATAGTAGACATAATAAGAGTAAATAAGCCATTTAAGACGTAAATAAATTTCCTCTTCTTGTGTGTCACAGTAAATGTGTTCCTTAGTGGACATTAATGATGGGCGGGCAAATGTGTAGAGGACAGGAAGTGATGCTGGAGGTTCAGAGTTGAGTTTTAGCCCATGTTATTATTATGTTGTTATTCTTATTGTGCCAGTTGTGAGACAATTTAAACTTAATGTCTGGCCCTTGTCTCACTGAACACGGACACCAAGTGGCCAATGTAGAATACAGTACATTCTCAATTACAATGCTTCTTCTGTTGTGCATTTGCATTTGAGTTCATTTAGTTAGTTCATGTAGCCATTTTTATGCTTGAAATTGCCAACAATAATTTGCTTAAATATGCATATTTTTTTTACTAAACCGTAATAGTGAAGGCGACACGTTCAAAACGCGTTGTAGCGAGGGACGACTGTATTAGATTCAATTCAGATCCTCTCTCTTCAGTTGCGATTCTTAGTTTATAGCAAGAGAGGTTAACTGGCTAAATGCACAATCCAGGTTTAAGCCTTAAGCCTTTATTAGCCGCACACACTTATTAAACACACTAATGTAAAATGTACAGGTATCTACCATTAATGAATGATAATGAAATTTTGAGGTGGGATTTTAAGAAAGTTGACCGTAAAAGCTAATCCACACACACAGGGTGCCGCCATCTTGCTGCTGCGCTGTGAATGCTGAATTGGGAATGTGCGGGGATCCACTGTAACTTGAATGTATCATTATGTAACACAAAAGCTTTAACTTTTTTTATTGTTGTTTTCGAATGGTGTGTTTGTTTGCACGATTACACCACAACTACACGACCAATACCGGTTAAAAATACAGATAGAAGAATACACATTCTCTTTCTGCCGATTGGGTCACAATGGAAACATTCCCCTCCCCTCAGAATGCAAATGAACCTCCTTGATGATTATCCATGAACCAGGAAGTAGCCCGCCAGCTAAGAAACGGAAAGACAAACAAACACAAATATTCACTATGTAAAACAAATAATATACGAATAATTTATGATCTCTTTTTGCAGTTTTACTCACTGTAGAGGCATTTTCCCTCTGGCACAGATTCAAAAATGGTACAGTCACGTCATGTGACATCAACCTCCATGAACCAGGAAGTAGCGTGCAGTGCAGTGCAGTGCAGTAAACATGCAAACAATCAACATGAGTTTAGAGGTGTTGCTTCAAGATCAAAATTACTTTTTTTTTTTATAAATAGATAATTAATACATTCAAATAAGCTTTATTTCATTCGTAGCAACAACATATCACTCCAACAACTCATAATTAAACAAATAAATGGTTTTACATTTAAATAAACTAAATTAAATTAAATTGTAACATCAGCACATTACTGCAGCCCATAATTTTCATAAATTAAATTAAATGATCACACAGGATAAGCAGTGGAAAATGAATTAATGTTTAGTGGTACTTTACTGTCTCCTTTGCATTAACTATATTTCATGTCACTTTTCAGCCACATTTTGTAGTAATGATGTTTGCGACTACAAAAACTCTTGACGGGTATTTAGAGTAAGAGTTGCATGTGTAATTTTCACACTTATTTCATTCACCTGACTCACTTTGGAGAAAACACCTTGAATGTGACCCACAGAAAAGGTGATGTGCGATATGATTGGGGGAAGGTCTTAGTCAGAGTTAATCAACTGGCGGCCTACGGGCCAAGTCCATTAACGGCAGCAGACCGGCCTGCAAATTCAGTTCAAATCTTGGGAATTGTATAACATTTTTACTGTATAATAAACCAGCAGGACACCGTTGTCCTAGGGAAGGTCTTTGACTAGGGTCAACCCTTTTAAATGTGTGACTTTATGACTATATTAGCCATTTGGAAAGCTGCAACGTTTTAGAAACAAGTTTTGATTTTTGTATTGGCGCTCATAAGATTGTTGATTGCTCATAAGATAGTGAAGGGGACCACTTTCTTCTCTTTTTGATGCCCTTTAAATGTATTTATGCATATATTTTGAATGTTATTGCATAACACATTAAAATGTTGTAATTGCTGAGGAATGTTATGAAGGACTTGCACACTGGCAAGCATCTCTTGCCAAGAGAGTTACATTTATGGAAAAATATATGACGAATATGGTTCATTTTGTGGGGGGGGGAATTGTTTAAAAAAGATTCAATTTAGACAGCGATGGTGTGAAATACTGTCTGTAATGTCTATAGTCTGTTTGGCTGCCATGTGATGTGTTTCATACTACATTCATTTGGTCAAAGCAGACCAAAAATGCCTTTAATTTGGTCGTCGTTTTCTGTTTCTTTTTATTAACGGGACAGTTATTAAATAACTGCAGTGCAATGATGACTTCTTTTCCATTATTCCTCCTTCTTACCTTGCCAACATATGGACACAATATGTACATATTTGGTAAGTCAGAATAGTGCAAGTCTGTGTTGTGTTGACGCTACAATAAACGGGAGAAGAGGAAGGCTTGAGCAACATCGTATATTCAACATGGACCAATAGGCTATACATTAGAAGGCATTAAAGGGTTAGTCTTTCTACCTTTACATTATTTATGGTACTACTCAGACAATAAATAGGCAGGCTCATTTGGTTCTTGAGAAATACTTCATTGTACCAAGAAAAAAAAGGCATTTTTCTTTCCACTGGAGTGAAATGATATTACATCAGAAGTGTAAAACACGGACACATAAGTCATATCTTTATTACCCCATGTTACAGGGCACACACAATGTTCAAGTATGCCTGAGGAACTAAATGGAGCAAAATTGAAAAAAAAAAAAACTAACAAAAAAACATTGAGAATAAGAGAGATAAAATGCATTTAAAAATAAGTGAACTGGCATTGCATTTCACAAAAATTCATATAAGCTCATGATTTTGGAACAATTCACTGTAAAGTGCTAACTGGTTCGAGCTGAGAAAAGCACATGTTCCCTTTAAAAGATCACACCCACACCCACACACACACACACACACACACACACACACATGACTTTACAGATGGAGGTACATCCAGCAAGCAATTACCAACCAGAAGACCATTGGACCACATTTCATTTATTAGTCCTTTAATAAGATAACTGCTTCCTTATTTTCCTTTGTTAATGGTAACAATGATGATCTTGCCACTGGTTGCCAAATACAAATGCTGGTGTTGTCATTGTACACGTCTCCTTGGAATTACATGCAACTGACTGACAGGGTCAAAATCTCAAGTAAAGTCCTTGCGATCCTTGAACCGAAAGGGACGATGAGGAGGGATGAGTGATAGTGGAGGAGCGCTCGCACACTCCTCCTCTTCCTGCTGACGGTGGATGTGAAGGGCTGGCCCGACAAAAGCAGGGATCTATCCAGCTGATGCCTGCCTTCCTACAGGTCCTGAGAATCCACTGGTTTCCTTGTTGTGCCATTCATTAGTTGGCACATTTTAAAAAACAACAACAAAAAAACTAAAGAATTATCTGGAAGGGGGCTCGGTCAATACATTTCCCCCTGCTGTCCGCCAAAGGTGGACCTTCACCCTCCCACCCCAACCCTAACCATAAAAAGGTAAAAACAAGGTGTACTGCAGAATGGCTTTACTCCTCACAGTCTGCGGGGGGAGCTAGAGCCCCTAGGAGCTGAGGTGCGGTTGGTGGTGGTGGTCTTGCGGCTGTTCTGTCGTGTCTGATTCGTGTTGGTGGCCGAAGGTTTCCGAGCGTTAGGCTGGAGCCTCCCCTTGGTGCCCCTCCGGGTGCCCCTTTGCCCCGCACGGCCCCTTGCGGCCCCCACTCGTCACTTGCGTGAGTGCAGCGTGTCCTGGAACTTGGTGCTGGTGTAGCGCACGTGGAATCCCTTCTTGTTGATGGTGTCATCTGAGCGGAACTTGATCACAATGGAGTCACCGGCAGAGTAGATCTCCTCTGGAGGCTGTTGGAAGGGGAAGCAAAAACACATCCAATTAATGACTGCTCTTCTATTCAGACACAAAAGACTTAAAGAGGCTGCACATCAGTGAACTCTAAGGCACCCTTTCCGGTTTTAAGCTGCAAGGACGATCCCCTGTAAAGCAAAGACCTCAAAAAAGTAAAAATATCACACAGCGCCATATTTGCGTTTGTTCATGCGTTTGTATGTTAGTGGTCAGTTACTTCCTGGTCCATGGAGGATCACCTCCAATGACGTTGTGCGTTTCATTTTTAGCATCTTTTACACAGACGTGTGCGAACGGTAAACCAGAAGATATATTCGCCCGTGTCTTCCACACAGAACATCAACACGTATGTGTGCACTTTAGCGCAGTGATACGGCTTAACAACGTCAGATAATTGATTCAACCCAACAAAAGTGAGTCTCTGGTGTTAAATGTCGCAAGACAATCCTGGCATAGCCAAATTGCACACAGCCGCAGTCCCGCCCGCCCCCGTTACAGCTGTGGTACTACTTCCAAATAGAGATGCTTGATATCGGCTTGCTTAGCGACATCTGATCTCCCAGCTCAATACCGATATCAACTGTACATCAACTGATACTGATACTTCCATTATGCTTCCTATATTGGATGCATTTCATATATAAACAGTTTGTGCAAAATAAGACAAACACTGCAATATGCAATACAAGTTATGGGAAAAGTGCTAAAACGCTGCGTGTGACTCCGAGTAATTCTTCCTGAGGTGTGATATCAGATTAGAAGTATTGAAGGAAGATGCCTTACTCCCCCTTTGCATAACCAGCGCTTTATATCACGACAGGTTGGACTTTATGTTCCTGTGTTTTCACATCGTTTCCTGTTTCGCGTTCTTATTTTGCTTTTCTTATTTCTTCTTATTTGCTTTCCTGTGTGTTGTGTTGTACAGCTGTTTTGCAGTCACGGGAAACGTGTGTAGCGGTACCGTCCATCCGTTTTCTATGCCGCTTATCCTCATTAGAGTGGCAGGGCACATATAGACAAACAACCATTCCCACTCACATTCATACCTATGGACAATTTAGAGTCTCCAATTAACCTAACATGCATGTTTTTGGAATGTGGGAGGAAACCGGAGTACCCGGAGAAAACCCACGCACACACGGGGAGAACATGCAAACTCCACACAGAAATGCCCAGCGGAGATTCGAACGCAGGTCTTCTCGATCTGACTGTCTGACCAACATGCTAACCATTCGGCCGCCGGTACCGGTTTGTCAGTAATTAGCGCTACCGTTTAGACACGCTAAGAGCAAAACTTAACACTTCACAGCCATTTCAAATTAGGAATATCGACACTCTGGCTAGAAAGCTTGTTGCTTAGTGGAGGGCGGTGCTATTTGTCGAGGTCTGACTCGCCTGCCGATATAAACATTGGCAAAACAAACGATACAAATATGATCCGATAACGCATTTTTATGTTTTATTTTATCGGTCATTCTCACTTCCACAGCCAACAAACTTAGCGGGTTAGCTTCTGTTCAGTTTCGGTACTTTTCATGCTGACCATCGACAAAGAAAAAAAAGGTACAAAATTCTGGAGAACATTTAGAATTTGATAAGCGTGTGCTTCTCCCTACTCCTTTTCAGATGTGCTTGAAAAAGACATGCTTTCAAAATGTGGAGTAACGTGTTCACAACACAAGCTTCACTCATTCATTCATCGTATATTGTGAGTGTGGCAGCTCGTCAACACAAAAGGGTGAAATTTTATCAAAACATGCACAACCCACTGCGTTGCCTGTGCTATTATTTTTCGGACATATCTGACACACACTGTTATTAAACCCCAAAGTTTGGCCGCATATGCGGAACTGACTTGAAATTTCTCACACAGCCCACCATTCTCTACAAAACACGGACTGTGACTTTGCAGTGTTTATCCAAATCACCACCAAGTCGGTACACACTGACAAGCACATTTTTTCACATGACTACAATGAAGGGAAACAATGTCATCTAGCCGCATTTTTATCCAGATTTGCACCAAAATGCCATCGGTTCTTCCTCGGTACATCACCAGTTTACCCGCTGCGGCCAATTGTCATCACGGTGAGTTTCCTTCATGCTAATGCCAACCCATTAAACTATAGGCTTATAAATATAACACTTGTACAGTTGGCAGTAAGCTTAGGGATGAGAGAAAGGGCCCCTGGGCTAGCATACTGTACGCGCGCCACTCCTTGCCAATATAATGAGTTTTCACCCTACTTGGCACTGAATTATGTCAGTTTATTTTGACCGTTTTAAAAAAGGAAACTTGATTGAGGAGCCGCTCCCATGGGTGCTATGAAGGTATTACGACTCCTCTGGCGGATGATTCACTGGAGCAGGCGTGAGTCGCTGGTTACTTAAGAGTGTAAATGACATCAAGCTGTTCAAGCCTGAGTGGAAACTTGTGTCGTTATTCCCTTCTGCAGCCTCGTTGTTCCAAGAGATGACTGATTACTTTTCACTTACTAGTACAACGCTGATAGGTTACGATGAACTCACAGGCGGCACTCCCAAACCCAGAGGAGCACTTCACCGAACAAACCACTTGACGTCAGAGCGCAGACTGACTGGAACCGAGAGTTCTACTAATATTTTGCTTCCACCTATTAAAAAGACAGGTATGGTTGTTGTTATTATTACCCCTGAGCCACAGTAACGTCCCAGGCGTGGAGACTTGGTGTCGGACCCGTCAAAGAGCTCCATGTAGTCATAGCCGCAGTCTGCTTCCTCCTCGATCTCAAAGGTCTGGAAGATGAGCTCCACGCCATAGCCTTTCTCAGCAGAGATCACCCACTGACAGTCGGAGGCTCCAGGGTAGTTATTGTCCCCAAACTGGGCATGGGAGAAGAGGTCTTTGGTCTTGACCTCAGCCTTTAGGCGTCCTCCGCACTCTGTGGACAGGAGAGTTGAGCCCGTCACTGAAGTGTCACAGGTTAAGTAGACTGGTTTTGGTACTGGGAGGTATCACAGCAAAAACAATGTGCTACAGTCTAAACAGTGGAACCTATCAGTATCGTATTTTCTGCCGATAACGATATTATGTGCAAGTAATTACGTGCTCCACACAGCAACAAGCTTGCTAGCTCAGTATGTAGGCCTTTTCCATTGTAAATACATTGGAAGCGCTGCTCATGCGAGGGGAGATACACTTCCTTTAATATTTCTAATCTAATATCTTTCCTTGATGCAAAGTAATAAGCGACTGGCGGAGATGTGCTGAATGAGCCCAGGTTATAATTTCACTGATTGTATCAGACCAGAGTTTTATACGGAGCACTTTGCTTTGCTCTTACGTGGATGTTTGTGCCACATACAAAGGTGCTGCTTTCCAAACTGCATAGTTGCCAGCATTATGGAATTGGATTCTGATTGTGAATTGATACTAACTGTTTGGTTGGCTATTGGTCATGCTTTTTTCATGCCTATTAAAATATATATTTTTTGCATTTTGCAGTATTTGTTTTATTTCGCACAGTGTTTATTTGTGAAATGCATGGAGTGGATACAATATCAGGGTTGGTTGATATCGGTACCGGTAATGAAGTGCTGGATAATATCGGTATAACAGATATCGGTAAGGAATCCAATTTCAAGCATTTATAGCTCAAACTATTTTTCACAAAGTGATTTCATTAGTTGCATGTTCAAATGGTCGCCATTATAACACCTTTATTATGCATACGGGCAATCATTTACAATATTAATACTAGGGCTGTCAAAAATAACACATTGATGAAGGTAACTAATTTATTTCATTAATTACATTACGTTTTTTTGTGTAATTAACCCATTTACACCCGAGCAAGCACGCCTCTCTTTTATGACGGCAGACGGGATCACAGTGGAGCGTCCCCACACAGTCACACCGAGTCTGACGCTCTTTTCTGACTTCATTCTGACCTGAACACATCAACAGCAGTCGATTCCAACACCACATGCTGTATGTACCTCCTACTCACACACATCTCTAGTCCGCTCATCCTGGGAACGACACGTCCTCATTCTCATTACAAGAACGTGAGATGCATTCAGGGACATTCCGAACATCACAAAAACGGCTTTACTGTATAATGTGTGCGTGTGTGCGTGTGGGTGTGTGTGTGTAAACAAACAGGAAGTGGATAATCTTAGCACTCACTTTGTAACTCTTAATTCGGCTGTACAATTTGCTACATTTAAATATGCTGGAAAATACACTGAAAACAAGTACATTTACCTTAAATTACGTGATGTCTTTGAAGGCAACCCGTCATTGCTCATAATAACACGGGGTAACGTGTGATTCAAATGTTCTGCTACTATTAAAGAGACAAATAGATCTTTAGACTTGTGGTGTGCCTTTTAGCTTGATTGACATATTCCGTTAATACATACAAATATACATCATCCTGTCCTGTCATTTATCTTTCTGTTAATTAAATACAGTAAAAACGGGCATATTTCTGACATAGTTGCTAATGGGGATTAATCATGATTAATTAAAAAGAAAAAACCTGATTAATCCGATTAATTTTTTAATCATTTCACATCTGTAATTAATATATAAGTATGCTATAAGTACAGTATGAGAAAAATACATGCAACTAAATAAAGTCAAACTCTCACCCTTTGAAAAAGCCATGAAGTCAGCTAGTGGCATATTTATTTTTAGGCACTGCTAGAATTAATAAGTGTCTAGTACATAATAGGTGAATTTACTGTATGTGGGCATCTGCTTGGTCAAATTAATTTGTGTATGTATTTAAAATACAGTATAATATTTAATATGTGATTAACTGCATTGCTCATATTTTACTTCTTTTCAAAAAAATACCATTTTTAACATATAGTCCTCTTTTTTAAATATTTTACTTGGTGAACTTCAAATTGTTCGACCTTGGAGGTTCCACTGTATATACGTTACTTTACCGTACCTGCAGAGTGCGATGCCTCGAAGCCTTTCTTCTGCACGGAGTTGTCAGAGAAAAAACGGATGAAGAGCTTATTCCCGCTGGACGTGATGGGCGGCGGCTTCTTAGTACCGCAGAAGCGGCCGAGAGTTTGAGCTTTTCCGTCTTTGCCGTCATAGATTTCGATGTGATCGTAAGCGCACTCCAGATGAGCCTCCATGTCGATCTCATTAAAAGCCTGACGCAGAGGAAGATTGTGAGAAAGAACACAGCATGACATAACTGCCAAAAACAGCACTTCAGATACACTCACGAGACAGTTCATTAAATACAGCTGCACAATCGAATTAAGTACTTCATGTCATTACACAAATTCACTGCTTATTATTTTAACAGTACGTTTTTATATGTAGCTTGCAATGGTTTAAAATAAAAGTGTGTTGCATCAAGCTTAGAGAACAATAAGAGTTTGGTTACCTTATTAGGCAACATGACAGGTGTCAAATAAAGAGTAAATCTGACAGTGTCCGTCAAACTGAGCGCTATTATTTTTTATTTACTATTCATTATTGCCTGTAGCTCCCTATTATTACTACATATTAATTAAATAATTATTACATTTTTGCTATTAAGCTATTTCATTGGATTTCAACAGATTATACCTAACATATCCATCCATCTTTTATGCCACTTATCCTCACTAGGGTCGTGGGGGTATGCTGGAGCCTATACCAGCTGACTTCGGGCGGGAGGCAGGGTACATATGCCTAACATATGTACCTAAAATTCATCTGCATTGTAAAAGTTAAAAAAACAAAACAACAACCAATAATGCCTAAGAGATGCAAGTTTGATATATTTTGTTGATGAAGAAACTGATGTTCTTCAGTGATGTCCAACAAAATAAGCAACCAAAGATAATAACAGAAAAAGGAGACAAAAAATGTGAAGAATCTCAGTACTAATAAATTAACAAAGACCAGTTGATTTAGCTGTGCAGCTGCACAGGGAAGCAACATAAAAATGTCCTAAGTAGTAAATAATACAGCGAGATAAGACGCAGGGACAGCTTCTACAGCAATGCGATAATCTCGGTAAAAATCAGGTAAATAATCAGGTAAAATATGTATCCTATGTATTCTGTAATACTCACAGCTTATATTTATTTCATTTTTACATTTGTAACTGTGTGTAAATTCCTTTTGCAGCAATGTGGGACAGTACACCAGTTTTGTTGCACACTGCGCACTGGCAATAAAGACTCTATGTTGTAAGTGCTAAGAACAATAATGTATTACATACTATTTTGATGCGGTGACCAGGCGTGGTGGTCAGGGCCCAGGTGCACGCCTTCTTGCTTGGATATTTATCTGGCCAGTTGGGACTAGTGATGGTACCGCTCACACTGGTCACTGTGTGGTCACAGCCAGCTGCAAAAAACACACCACTGTTTAGACAAACACAAAGAAGCACATGTGTACATTTGCAATATGAAGAGGAAATCATTGAGAAGATCAGATGGGGGAGACAGACATTTCTGGTGGTATACCCTCTTTGCAGTCATGCTTGTTCTCGTGCAGCACAAAGCCGCTCCGGCACTGACAGCTGTAGCTTCCGAAGGTGTTGACACATTCATGTTGACAGCCGCCGTTCTCCTTGGAGCACTCGTCTTTGTCTGAGGGAGCGCACAGGAGACAAACTCAGTGACGAATGCCGCAGAGGAGTGACAGGTGACAGCTCAAAAAGGACCGGATGACTCACCTGAGAAGAACTGTGCTTTGAAGCCCTTTTTGGACACTGTGTTATCGGATTTAAACTCAATGCGCATGTTGTTATACTGTGAGGTGATTGCTTCGGGTTTCTCGGCGCCACAGAACTTTCCGTGTAGTCTGGAATCTGCGGACAGTCCACTGCGCACCTCCACGTAGTCATACTTGCACACCTGAGACGGGGAAAGAAAGATCGGTCAAGTTGCTGCAATGTTTTCTTTTGATGACTCTAATGATGGGACATAAGGAAATAGCAGGACGTGTGGGGTGACAAAAGGAAAACAGAACAAACCCACCCCGCGCCGATTCATAAAAACCCCAGTGCTCACGTCATTGCCCTCAGTCTCGAAGACATCAAAGAGCAGAGTGATGCGGTACTGTGTGGGGGCAACCAGCTGCCAGATGCAGTTTTTGTTCGGTGGGTACTCTCTGGGCCAACCTGGACTGGTGATGGACCCGTTCAGCTTGGTGATGAAGCCTCCGCAGGCAGCTGCACAGATGAGACAAAGACAAAATGTGACAAGTTAGATACAATACTGATGCTGGCACCGACGTTGTTGCAAATTTTATACTGCAAATCAAACAGCAGCATCGCATTCCGTATTCATCCAGTGACTGTCTGGCCTGCCTGGGGTGGTTTTAGGAAGGCTTTGGATGAATTATGTAATGTCCGGTGTGTGTACAACAACAGCTGCTTCGCCCTCACTTGGCTATTCTTAGTCAAAAAGAATGTGCATCTGCAACATTCAATGTAAACATGAAAAAATGGTATGTATCTACTACTGTATGCATGCAGTTCCATTGTTAGACACTAACTTGTTTTAGCATTATTTTCCTGGTGTTTTGAATGGTGACGTATGTGTTACAACATAGTTATTGTAAGTGAGTTAACTGTTTCTCTTATCACAGTGGAACGTGTATATAAACAATACAAGCAAGTATGATTGCACCATAATAAGGAGATTATGTGTTCTTTTATCTATTCGTCGGTTTGTGTGCAATGTCCCAGTTTCATTTTTGTCCGAATTCAATCAAAATGTTATGATCCCACTTAAGAGGTCCACAGCAGCTTGAGAAAAATAAAGAAAATTATTTAAGTCAAACCTGCTAAGCTAACTTCAGTTATGTTTAATGGCAACATTTTATTTTAGTCCATAGAGTTAGAAAACTATAAAATATGCTGCAGAAAATCAGTTTTTCAGTGAGTAGGGTACACCACAGCCATATTACGGTCTCATTGTTCCACAGTTTAAAACTTTATAACATGTTAAGTTGTCATCTCTCTGTCAAATGATCTGTGATTTAAAAGGTCTAATGACATACCAATTCCATTCTGGGCCTGCTGGGCCTGCAGCACTTCAAATTTACATATAAAACTTCTGTTGCGTGTTGTTCTGTTGTGGCGCTGTCAAATGGAGTTGTCTTCTAGGAGTTTGATGGTATTGCAAAGGTGAAAAAGTAAAAGCTAGGTCCTAAGAAATAGCCATACAACATACCCTCACAGCTGCGCTTGTCAGCAGCCAGCTCATAGCCTGGGTCACAGGCACACTTGTAGCTGCCTAGCGTGTTGACACAGCGTTGCTCACAGCGACCGTTGTCCGGCTTGGAGCACTCATCCATCTCTGAAACACAAAGATATGTTAGGACCCTTTTAGCTGGGCCCCTGGTTTCATGGCGTGTCAGAGGCATGCTCCAAGCAAGGAACCAAGTGAAGCAATATATACCGTACATATACGCATTACTTCTTATAAAAGCATACATGAAACTCCCTCCAGAGTTTAAAACCTGTAAACTCTAACCTTTGAAGAAGTTGGCTGCAAATCCGGCCTTGTTGACAGAACCATCTGAAACAAATTTCATCCACAGCTGGTTGGAGCTGGTTTTGATGTCATCTGGTTTGTCATAGCCGCAGAAGCGCCCCAGCAGAGGGCTGTTCTCAGAGTTGCCATCACGCACCTCCAGGTAGTCATATGCACAACTGTCATGTCTCTCAATCTGAGTAATGGCAAAAGAGGGTTCTTTTTCAGAATCAGAAGCTGTGAGGCAAAATTTGGGAGAAAGCATGCATTAAAGTGTGCCAGGGTGAGGCCTTACTTCAAAGGACTGGAAGGTGAGGCCTACGTGGTAGCCCTGAGCTACTGTAACCTTCCATACACATGCTTTGTTGGGCCTGTAGTCATCAGGGTAGTTGGGGGATTGGATCTGGCCACTGTCCTTCTTTACCTCCCCACCACAGATGGCTGCACGTGACAGGAAGCAAAGAATTAAAAAAATTCCTTAACACCAAAATGAACAGCCCGTGCCTTAAGAAAATAGAACGTGTGCACACTGATCGGATTTTGGCTGTGTGGATTAGCTGAAAGGCCTCCATGAACACACTCACACAAGCCTGTGCATAGCCTGGAAACAATGGGGCTGATTCTGAGGGCTGGCCAAAATCTGATTAATGCAGCATAAAAGTGGCTGACACATCAGCAGTATGGATGCCAGAAAAGGAGGATATTATTGCAGCTTGGGACGCACATTGGCGGATGTGTGAGTTCGCTCAGCTGAGTGGCATTAAGACTAAGGGGACAAGGGAGGTTGGGAATAGATGCTCACCTTCATAAACGGCAGAGAAACCTTTTCCAACCCAGTTGCTGCTGCTGCGGAACTCAATCCACAGCCGGCTGTCGGTGGAGATGATTGGTTCAGGCAGTTTATCTCCACAAAATCGGCCTGGGTGACAGTTAAAAGAAGAAAAACACACACAGTTTATACAATTCATACAATTTGAGCACTACCATATTAACCATTACCATTATCAGGAGAAGCAGAAATATTCACAGGACAGTAGCGCAGTAGTTAATAACAGTACTATTTGAATATCACTGTATCCCACTGGGGGAAGTAACAACCGGAAAACGCCTGGTGGGATACATTCTGGTTGTCTACAACCATGTATTCCTAATGTATACTACTATTATTACTATTTCTGCTACCAGCTGACACTAGCTTGATGACGCCCCTACGGCCCCGCTTCCACCACTACACAGAGGCCAGCTTTGTCAGAAAGGAGGCTTCGCTACACATCTTTAATATCTTAGATATTAAAGCAAGAGTTGCTAACGTTTGCGTCCTCTCCCACTCCTAAATGTTACATTGTTGTATGCGATGTATGACATCTACTTCCGCTGCATAAGTGCAGAATAACAGAACAGAGTACAGTGGATCCTCTCACATTCGCGAGTCGGCTTTTGCGATCCTGCAAATTTGCTGGTTTTTGGTCAAAATATATTTTTTTAAATCTCTCCCAAAATAGGCCTTTTTCCAGCAGAAAACACATCTCCTTCACTCTAAGTTGGTGATTATTTATAAATATGTGATAATACAGGTAAAAGGTACAGTCTACATGTATCAGCCCACAATTTTTACATGTTTACTGTATGTCTTCATCGTATATAATGTATAATGTTCTCCGATGCTGCCACAGCTTAATAAAGCCATCTCTTCACTGATCATTTTACATTATCATTCATGAGTGGTGAATACCCATACATTTTATACTTTAAAACGTGTTTAATGAGTGTGTGAGGCATATTTAAGGCTTCAAACTGGATTGTGTTGCGAGTGAACAATGGTAGGAGGGTTTGAGGTGTAGATGGTGGGGGTGAGCTGTGTGTCAAAAATAGACATTTTTGTGGTTGTCAATTACTCACGATTTTTGTCATTCGCGTTTACTGTACCTGTAAAAAGTACACAATAGCGCTTCTTGGAGGCATACACTGTCGGTGACAGGCGTGGACAAACAGCTCATTATAATAAAAACTACAGACACATAAAACAGCATGTTCCCAGCACTTTTAAACTAAAGTCCAGCACAAACATGCTTCAAATACATTGTGGAACCTATAACACTTATT
Source organism: Dunckerocampus dactyliophorus (assembly GCF_027744805.1). Lineage (NCBI taxonomy): Eukaryota > Metazoa > Chordata > Actinopteri > Syngnathiformes > Syngnathidae > Dunckerocampus > Dunckerocampus dactyliophorus. Next base: position 11,305,363 of record NC_072822.1, on the reverse strand, counting down.
TAAAAGTGTTGAAAATGGTATGTAGTGGGACTGTTAAAGTGGGCTTTCAAAGAAATAAACACATGAGAAAAAAACGATTGATGAGTTCTTCAGTTCATTAACCTTTGAGGGGTGCCTTCCTCCAGTATCCATCCCTGATTTCCACATGGTCATACCAGCACAGGTGACTCCGATACAGATCCATGGAGGTGAAGTTCAGAATGATCTTTAAAACCAAAAGAGGATGATTATAGACACTATACAGCACAAAGTTCAAAGACTTCAAGAGAAACACTAACAATGCATCAACATTTTCCATATGCTCACCTTTTCTCCGGGTGTGACGGATATTCTCCAGATGCAGTGCATGTAGGCCGAGTAGCCATTAGGGAAACCTGGAGAGGAAAAGTTCCCACTGCTATCCTGCAGACTGTCCCCACATCCTGTTCATAGAGACACATAACACAACGAGAACTGCACATTAAGGCCTAAACCGTGACCATGTGGAAGCAAATTAGTCCCAGGGTGAAACACCTCGGCCCACAACTTGAAACTATATAGGCAAACACCCCAGGGGTTACAGGCACATATGCTTGAATTATAACGCCAAATGTTTGGTATGTTTAAAGTCACATGCGCTAGTGCGCCCACCGCTCCTCCTCCAAAGTCCAGACGATGATCTCACAAATGAACATGACAATGTGAGACACTCTCTCAAAGCATCCTCTGAAAATAAACCTGTGCTTCTATAAATAACTAAGCTCTCTTGAGGGTGTGATACATTATGTACGTGATGCCAGTGAAAACCTGACCTTGCTTAACTGGCAAAGTAAAGTATGCAAAGACTTGATGTTGATGAGTGTACCAGGAGGGAAAAGGGGAGCCTCAAGCCAACAAGGGAGGAAGATGTATGAAATTAGGAGACATTATGGGGAGTCGATTTATATCTTAGGCTGTGAGACCCCGTCACTATTGCACCCATGTTATGTTAACCCTCAGTTTCACTTAGCAGGAGAAATGAAAACATCGCCCCAACAGTTTACGTTAAAGGCTTTCCTCAAGAGTGTGTAAGCAATGAAACAAGTTCCCCCCCCCCCACACACACACACCCCTTGTGATGAGTTGTGGGCAATAATGCTTGGCAGGCTTCTTGATGTTAAACCATTAACGGGCGTTTTGGCACACACAGGGGATGACAAACATTTCCAGGAATGCGGCATAAATGGGAGATCTGCGACTGTGGAAATCTTTTTTTTTTTTCCCAGGAACACATCGACTCACTGCTTCACCCCCCACATTGTGTGCCACATCGCAGTGTTTCTCCCGCCAGCACTGTCTTTGAGGACGATGACATCGAGATAATACAGATGTATATACAGTCTGTATATACATCCATTTAAGGTTAAAACAGCCAGCTCCAGCCTTGATGATAAAGCCTCAGCAGCTGGTTCAACTTTGCAAGCCATCACAGTGTTTGACAGCTCTGCAACCCTGACCTGACCTATAATTAACTGCATGACATCAAATCTATTCAGCAGAGGTCTGTTCCTAATGTACAAAAGTTAATACTATCAATTCTGTTTATATCACCACAACTCAAAGTCATCCCTACAAGTGTAAACAAAGTGTATCACAAAAGGCGGCTTTCTTATGTAACTCCCCTTTGTGTGTTAACAGTTTACATTGGATGATCTGCGATGCGAGAACGTCCTCTCGTGATCTATCTGTGATGAAACGACAAAGTTCCGGTCACTGGGTAGTGTTTAAACTTCGCTCAACTTGGGAGTCTAAGGACACTGTAGCCAAGGAGCCACACCACATCAATAGTAGATGATTGGCTACTCCCACTTGGCCATGAGCTACATCAAGGGAAAGCAGGACAACTGCAGATCTCTCACATGTGTGCAAAAATAGACAGGAAAAAACCCAAAGCATACAGGATCTGCCATTTTGGTCTTACTGGAGCATTTGTAGAGTTTGCGTGCCTGTGCAATATCCCCTTTGCTAAGTCTGGTTCTTTGGCCAATGGGCGGTCTCACACCATTCACATCGTATCGTGGCAGGATGGTGTCCAGGAAGATGCCCCTGTGATGTACAGAGAGGGAGAGAAATGTTAGTGGTACAAGAACCAGGGTTTAGTAAGAAAAATAACACACTATAACAGGAGGAAGCAAACGCTTTTTTGCTGTTACTCAAAAAGTCTCAGCGTTTTTAAAATGCCACAACCTTCTAGCTGCTTTGGAACTATACCAAAATATAGTGTATACAGTCATGAATAAAATCTTCAAACCAGTTGAATACCCCTTTTAGTCAGCATCAGTAAGGGCCTTCATTTGGGTGGAGGATCAGCCTTTGTCTTCACGGACACGCCCATCTGATTGTCTTTGCGTGAAAAATAATACTATAAAAATTAAGTCTACCACTTGACATTTACTGTCACACAGCCTTCAGGGTGTGTGAATGCCTGGCAGAAAATGACAAGAAAGCCAGATTTTGGAGCAGAGTTTGACTTTTCAAGGCTACGGTCTTACACTTTTGATCAGCTAATAAACAGCCTGTTTAAGTTTGAATGCAGTTTTCACAATTGCAGACTTGTTTGTCTCTTGCTCCTCTTTCTTCATATTTTGATGCTCTTTTTACAATACACTAGCACATAACGTCTAAATATCCTGCCCTCTTCCTGCTTAGCCATGACTGCTAATTATGGATAGTTTTTCTGAGACTGTGTGTGTGTGTGTGTGTGTGTATGTGCGCGCACCCTCAGGGCATGTACCTATGCACAAGCCGGGAGTGAGTCATTAATGACACTCCCCTTTTTCGGGCAGAACAATAAATCTCATTCAGTTTAACTCGTAATTATGAAAAATATAGACTTTTTAGTGCAGTCTGTTCTCTGAAACCACGATTAGTAACATATGCTAAGTGGTGATGGTGTTCTTATATTTTTTGGGTTAAGAAAAGCGTCATTTGGTGCTTAAATTTGCAGCTCCCCCAACCCCCGGTCTGAAGGTTTTGTTCAGAAATGTACAGTATAAAGAGTGTAAAATTGCTTCAAATGTTTGCCCACAGCCTGCACAGGTGTAGTGATGTTCATTTTGCTGGAATAAGTTTGCACATAAAAGTGCACTGGACCACGATTAATTGTTGTGAGAACCCGTTGACCCTGACATCATGCATGTAATAACTGGATTTCACTACAGCAACACTGGCAAACTATACTTTCTATCCCATTTCTAATGAAAATGCTAAAATTAGTGGATTTTCATAATGCAAGGGAACAGTATAGTACATTGAATGGTTACTATAATTGTATATTTTATTTTTTCTTTAGCCTCTTTCCATTTTGTACTTTTACACAGTTTAGTATGTGAATTTTATTCATATAATGCTGAGTTTACACTGTATGCATTTATGATTTGTTGACTACCCTGTCTTCTCTCACCTCACTCCTTTGTTCACGTCAAAAAGTGGCCAGTCATCACATTCCTGGCTCACACATCTTAACGTATTTTTGCCTTGAATCAACATGCTCAACCACACCTACAGTATGATTATCAACGAGTGGGAGATAAGTGGGAGAAACGGAAACACAAAGGACTTTCTTGATGTGAACACATACTGTAATATACCGTTGACAGATGGTATGTTTTTCTCTGCTCAATCTCTTCTTAAAAATATGACGGTAGAGACAGGGGCAGCAGCCATACGTCACATCATATTTTAAAGTCTAAAATGACAGCCATCATTCCCAAAAGGTCAGATACACCATATTTGGCTTCAGAGAACAGTAAGTCTAGAAAGACTATTTTCACACTGCTGTCTCACTTGACACTTTGCTAGTTTCTCATCGGCATTTTCATCCAAGTATTGGCGAGCAGCGGCCTGGTTCCCATGGTGACATGCCTATCAATGCCAGGCATGTGCAAACACTGCAGCCTGAGCTAACAGTTTTAGACTGTGCCTGCTCGTCTTTGAGTCTCACAAGCAAAAACTCCACTCTAACCAGTGTCACAGGAGACAAAGGGCACACTGGCAAGTCTCTATTTGACTTGGCACTGTTCAATGGGCTGATCCGAAAAACATTTTGGGGCAAAGAACTCCATCTTGGGGGCGCAGCAATACGCACGCCAGACCTATTTGTCCCGAGGAGACAGCAAAACATTAAGACAAACCATGAAATCTTTCAAACAACAGCCATGGTAAAAGTACTGGCTTCCCACGGTGATTTACTGTACAACACAGCGCAAACACACACGCTAATAATGGAGTAACAAAGGCAGACACTGGCACAGGTGAATCAGCCAATCAGCACTCAGGAAAATGTGCTTGGAATGACTTGTGAAAAGCTAACAGGAGCCTGTTGTCTTCAAATAGAGCGATGTGAAACATTCCTGAGCGGCGGCAGCCATTCCTCTCATGTCTTTACCGATTAACATAAAGCCACAGAAATCCACAAATTAAGACAGCAACAGATCTGGAGTGAAAGCAGAACAGGGGAGATTATCTGCCTAACATACTTTGGGGCTATGCCATTGTGCAGAAAGTTGCCACAGACTTTGGAGATCATGAGGTTAAATCCAAATTTTGACCCGGTGTGACATAAATGACTGCAGGCCAATGGTGGATCAAGTGTTCTGCTAAACCCTTTAGTGGGAAAAAAACGCCTTACCAACTTATCAGCTGCAGTGGCTTTCCTTTGGGTCAACGAAAGGTCCTGCAGCCCTGAAGGCTCAGTGTTTTGTTACCGCCACCACAGAGGTTATGTTTTCATTGTTTATTATTTCATTCAGAAGATTGTAAACAAAAATAAAATAAAATCACAAAACTCCATAGGGTAGGTTCAAAGTGCAGATCGGTTTAAATTCTAACATACTTTGGCATATTGTGGAGGTGGGAGTCTATGAAGGTGGACTGTTTACAAACTAGGATTGTTCAGCCTTGGAATGCCATTCTACTTGGTTAATGTCTATGTTGAATGTCTAATGTGTGCCATAGACTGTCTAAAAGAGTGGGTACTGTATGTTCCATGACTTCACACGTCGGTTTAATGACTCCAGTCGGATGTTTTGGCTGTCATGCTTTGCGTAGGGTCTGGAGAGGAGTCACGGGCGGATCTGACACACAGACTGGACGCCATGGTGGCGGCTGACCATATACATGCCAGTCAGGCCTAAAGCCAACACCGCTTTACTGTCTATTTCACGGGAACATCATTCTGCTGGACTGCAAGATGAGAAAATGAAATAAAAAATGACAATAAGTGTCATTGTTCCATGGGTGTCAACAGAAGCATGCTAAGTTTGGCATTCGATCATCAGGGTGAAAATGCATAAGGGGACGAGTAAGGAAGGACCCAGCAGAATTCATCCATTTAAACCATACAAAGGGGCTTCTGGCAAAGAAAAAAGGATGTCCAAATGCCACTCTAGTGATTTAAGTACATTCATATACAAGATGTCTACACTAGAGTAAAGTGCAGACAGAAAAAAAAACAAACAACTAAAGGCAATTTCACTTCTATTCTAAGGAAAGTGCATTTATGACCTACACAAATGGACAGACGGGAGGCTCTGTACATTGGCTTACTTCCAGCCGCAGAGTCTCTATAGACAAAGATTCTCTCACTGCCGCTTGAAATCTGTTTACTTGTAAGAGCACAGCAGCTGATTTGATAGGAGACCCGTGCACAGAGAGACACTGTAGAGACATTGTGGCTTTTAGAGAACAAAAGAGCGGCAGAACAGCTGGTTCTTATATCAGAGTTGGGCAGTGATGATCACAGCCTGCGCTCACTCATTTTGGTATATTTTGAGTTGCGTGTGACCAGATATCAAATTACACCCACTTCTGGCTGCATGATGTCAAACCATTCTTGCTTTAGGTAGAGGCCTGTAATTGTGTAACAAAGCCTTGATTACACATCTATACAATAGAGGCGAGGGTTGCAATGTTGTTTTAATATATAGCCACATCCTCCATGCTGCAGCAGAAGGTAACCATTATATGCAAAAAGCTTATGGAACAATGGGAATGCACGTGGACAGGTTGCCACTTTGTGGTGAGCTACTTTCCTTCCTAATTACAATCATGACTCAAAGGCTTAATCTGAGTTAACTTCTTCCTACAGTCTATTTTGGCTTACCAGCCACCCATATGTAGAATAACATAGGAACAACTCTATGATAACATATTGTTGAGCCATGTGTTTATACACTAATTGGACACTTCAGTAGAAACACCTATTCAATCCAATGAAGTTGAATGCAGAAACTGCCTTTAATGTAAAAGATCATCATTTTTTTGGATGTAAGCTAAAGCAATGATTCTCAAATTGGTGGGGGTCGCAACACGGACCCGATTTTAGTTGGTCACGGAACTTTGTCTTGTAGAGACATCCGTGACATGCGCCAATGAATCGTTTGTTTTAAACAACTCTTTTAAATGAATTATGACAACCAATTCACAGTTCCGAGTCGCTCATTTGAGAGCTGTTCTTACCAGCGCATCTCAATAAATTTGAACATCACACAAAATGTATTTGATTTCAGGAGTTCAATGAAAACAAGGAGACCAATTAAAGGCTCGGAATGTTTTACAATTGAGCGTGAACCAGTAGTGTACTATTTTTCCAATTTGTTTTAAACACAAACTCCTACCGTGCTCTTATTGTTCTGACAAATACAGTAGACCACGGTGACCTTATTAAACCCCGTAAATCGGATTGACTTGAAATTTCTCACACAGCTCCATGCGCTCCACAAAACAGCCACTGTAACTTCAGGCGGTTTAGCAGAATTGCCACGAAATTTGATACATATCTTTTGGGGACTGACAAGCACATGTCTGTCAAATTTGAGAAGATTGGATTAAAAACATGGCCGCCATCAACCAAAACGCAGAGGCATTTGCAGAGGCACGAGCAGGAAAACTACAGTAATTATCTTCTAAAATAATTCTGAGCACAACCCCTAGGGGTACTATAAATGTCATTTACACTCATGTGACAACTGAGGAAACCCCGTGGGATTTAATTCTCATAATGTCAAATCTTGTTCGAAGTGATAGTTTTGTCTTGTACTTTTTATATTACTTCTTTTATTTTAATATATTACTCCCTGCATGAATGGCTAAAATATGAAAAAACACATCTTTACAGCCCTTGTATTTGATCTTATTACATTGTGCCGGTGTACCTAATGTATTTTTACTATTAATAAAGTCACCATAATGACCACTTACACCATTCCCCATCATTTGCACTGGATAGGTGAGGGTGTTAAAATCATCTTAAAAATGAGCTTATAGTCGGAGCGTCTGCATCATGTTACTTACCATCAAAGACACTTCAAATGCCTTTCAGGGAATAATGAGGTAGAAGGCCAACTTTTATGAGAGACTTCACGTAGCCCTGAAAGTGGCGTGTAGACATTTTACTGTGATAAAGCAGAGCCACTGTTGCTGGGACTGATGCTGCTTTACGAGGCCTGCCCCCACGAAAGCAGCAGGAAATCAAGAGAGGAGATTTAATTTGAACAAGCTGTGGGAAGTGGCTTGCACATCCCAAATGCTTAATATATAGCTACAAAAATGTGGCTTTTACTTAAAAGGGAAATTTTACTAGAGAAGTTTGTAATCTCCTTAGCGTGGGTATAATATGGAAATGTTTGACTACATCAGGAGCTCCACTGTTTTCACTGAGTGCTAGGATAGCGGAAACATTTTGCTTTTGTTACAAATTTCAAGCAATTATTGCTTTGATTTCAAAACAGCCTGTACCCCGCTTGTGGTACAATAATGGTGTTGGTAATTGTTTAATTTATTTGAACATGCATACAAGTTGTTTGACTCTCCGCTTGGGCATCTCCGTTTAGTGTTTGCATGTTCTTTCTGTACGTGTGTGGGTTTTCTCCGGGTACTCCAGTTTCCTCCCATATTCCAAAAATATGCATATTAGTTTAACTGCCGATTCTAAACTGTCCATAGGTATGAATGTGAGTGTGAATGGTTGTTTGTCTATATGTGCCCTGCAATTGGTTGGCGACCAGTCCAGTGTGAACACCGCCTCTCGCCCAAAGTCAGCTGGGATATGCTGCAGCATACCCCCGGGACCCAAATGAGGATAAGCGGCATAGAAAATGGATGGATGGATGGATGCATACAAGTTACAACGAAATACATCACATAGTACAATTGGCATTTTCACATGTCCAAAGGGAGTAAGAAGACGCAAAGCCTATTTATTCCTACCCCCCATCTGTTTCACATTAATTGCAATACATTTCTCCACTTCCTGTGTTTCATTTGTGGTCTTTACCAGTTAATACATCGGAAAATTATAAGGTAATGTAACAATATGGTAATATAATTGTCAAGGTTTTTCCACAATCATAATAAATAATAATCATATATAAAATCAGTATCATAAATAATAAATAACAATCAATATAAATAGACATAACAGAACATAGTTGGTATAATGGGTGAGTACTGACAATGAATTCACAAGAATGAAGAGTAATGAGTATTGTCTTGATTAGACATACCATTTTGTACACAGTGGTTCAAAACTCTTCTTCCTTGTATTGTAAACATCAACTGCTTGTATTGTTTCTTGAAATCGCTCATTTGGTGCTTTGTTTGAGTTCCTTACTCAATCTGTTCCATAATTTGATTCCAAATACTGAAATGCTGTGAGCTTTTAGCGTTGTTCTCGCATATAAGTTTAGTTTTTCCCTGAGATCATATTTCTCCTCTCTTGTTGAAAAGTATTGTATGACATTTTTGGGTAGCAGATAATTTTTTGCTTTATGCATGATTTTATCTGTTTGAAAATTTAGTTCATCAGCAAATTTTAATATTTGTTATTTTAGAAATAGAGGATTTGTATGTTTTCTATGCTTGACGTTATGGATTATCCTAACATTAAGAAAACATCCATCCTTTTTCTATGCCGCTTGATCATTAATCATCAATTAGGGGTATGCTGGAGCCTATCCCAGCTGACTTTGGGCGGGAGGCGAGGTACACCCTGGACTGGTCGCCAGCCAATCACAAATGCAGGAAACAAAGTGTAATAATTATAAATGACAATTAGATGGAACTTATTGTTCTGGCAAGCTTGAATTCAATAGTGCTTCTCACATTCTTTATCAAAGTGTTGGCACTCACAACTTTCTTTGGCCTCATGGTGGGTTATTTAGCAGTCACACTCAATAAAAAAAATGTATGGACACTGAGCCAGCAACACGTAGGACACTTTGTTTGGACACTTGATTTCACATATCGATACAGCACAGAGCAAACAGACTAGTCTGCAATACTGTACGAAAACTAAGACGGAGTACAAAAACCGAGAAACAATTTTGCCAAAAGTTTTCATCAAAAAACGAATCATACAAAAACTGGGGTACCCAAAGAAAAAAAAAAAGGACAAAAGGACTAAAAAATGCCTGTAAGAAGAAGAATACATTATATAGGAAATTTATATCATTCAACAAACCGAGGACGCAGAAAAAACATGTAAGACATAAGATATAAAAATAAGTTCAATCAATCAATTTTGAGAGTGTGTAAGAAGGAATATTATAGTCAATTATTAGATAAGAATAAAAATAACATGAGAGCAACTTGGAGCATTTTAAACAGTATTATAAGGAACAACACTAAGAAAGCAGACTACCCTCATAAAAAAAAAATCACATGGAATACAGGAAGTGAATAAATGTACTGCAACAGATATGGAACAGGCGGGGGGAAGGATTAAATAAGCTTTGCTTCTTCCTACTCCTTTTTGGACATGTGGAACTGTGAATTGAATTGTATGATGTCTTCCATTGTAACTTGTATGCATGTTCAAATGAAATTAAACAATTACCGTTACCATACGAAGTAATTTGAATATGTTCCTGGTTTTTGGGAATTTGTATATCCCTAAAAACCTCTTCTTGTGTTGGGTATCATTGTCTTGTATTGTAATAAATTACAAAAGGCTGTGTCCAATCTGAAGATTCTGCCACGTTACACTGGGAGGACAGTGATGCAACATAAACATGATGTGCAAGAAGGGAAAAGATGATGGGTTAAAAGGGTTGCAGACGGCTCTGCAGACTAGTTTTCATGTGAGGTGGAACAGAGTGCAACATGGTTTGGCTCGTACCTGGAGAATGTATTCCTGGCGTAGTGCATGATACTGTCAAAATCGTAGACTTCTCCCAAAGAATCCACCTCCCCTGGCTCCATTTTCAGAAAGTTGTACTCCTGTCCTGTGAAAACGGTAAAAGAGAAAGTTCTGTTAAGCTCTGTTTGTGTTTCGAATGTACACTCACCAGCCTTATTACAGCAAAATTAGCAATATGATGAGATCTAATATAAAAGCTACAGTAGCTTTGATTGGCTGGTGTATTTCGTTTAATTGTGGTTGCTGTTGTCAAAGTGATGCCACCTTAATTAGTTACATGTGAAGGGTCAAATAAATAAAGCCTAATCTCACTGCAATAATGTCTACCTGGTTGAATGTTGTCTCTGATAATGCTGACATGTTCATCTCGATCAGGACGCGTGTGCTCGTGCCAGAACCCGATCACGTGGCCCAACTCGTGCACTACGATTCCAAACTTGTCACAGTTCTTGCCAATAGAAATGGCTTGGGGGCCTCCTCCACGCCGGCCCACATAGGAACAGCACCTGCCAAACAAAAAGCCAGACACACATAGAAAGGACAGGATATCATGTCTGGATTTAATGGAATGGTGAATAAAAGATATTGTGAGTGAAGACAATAAAAAAAGGAGGCTTTCCGGATCATCACGCGCATGTACTGTACATGTATCTTATATCAATAACCACTCTTGTTTTATAGGGGAGTAACATGACGAACATGCCCAGATATTCATTGGTCTACCACTGCAGATGTTGATGGTGTACCTCTCCCTCCCTGCCTGACATTAAAGGGTCAGTGAGGGTGTATGGATGTGGGCACACACTTCGTGGCCCCGCGAGCCAGACGGCCGCTCTCTAATTACCACAGGCTTCAGCCAGTCTCTCCTGAGACACGCCTTGAACTTTGCAAAGGACAGAGGGGGGCCTGCTCAATATGCGGCAGAGTCAGGCATTCCCGCTGGTAACCGCTGCCGCCTGTGTGGATAATGCCATCCCTGTTGCTCCCGTAGGGTCGGTTACCAAGCTAAAAATGACTAGCAACAGTTGGCTGGGAAAAGTTCAGTCTAATGAACGGTGTTCACTTTTTGTGCTTTGCTTCGTGACATATACTGTACTCCTGATCAAAATTTTAAGACCAGTTGAAAAATTGCAAGAATTTACATCTTGCACTATTGAGTCTTAAGGAGGTTTTAAGTAAAACTTCAAAATTCAAAAAGAAGATATGGGAGTGAGACCAAAAACATTTGAGGATGCAATTTATTGCAAACAACCATTAAGCTGAAATAGGCTGTGTATATCATGTGAGTGAATGTGTAAATGTGTGAGTCAGGAGTCAAAATGTGTGTGTGATATTTTGGGTGCTTCAAACCCTTCTGATTCACATTCATTCATTTTTTAGCATCCTGTTCAGGGTCACGGGTAAGCTAAAGTCTATCCCAGTTGACTTTGGGTGAGAAGTGGAGTACACCCTGAACTGGTCACCTGCCAATCACAGGAAACATTATCCGGACTGTGGGATGAAACAGGAGTACCTGGAAAAAACCCACGTTCAACATTCGAACGGTCCAACCAAAGATTGCTTAAACATATCAGACATTTTTATCTTAAACGCATACAATCTGAACAGTGGATGTCGTGTTCAAAATAGTCATAAGTTGAAAGACCAGGTCCAAACAGCTTGTGAATAGTCTCTTAGCAACTACAAACTTCCTCTGGGTATCTGTTTAAATGGGAAATGTTGAGTGGACAATGTGAACATCAATAAAATGGGGTAAACGGCTTGAGCAAAGGCTGCGGAAGTCTCTCTGCTGCGTGCAGTGGTGTGCAACATGCATGACACAAGAGCTCAGTGACTGATGCACTGCGATGAAGAGATACAGGAAACATTCCTGGCCTCTGAATGGGCCGTCTTTCTAGGACTGGTAAGAGTCTGAAATAACAGCTCTCACACACGGACTGTGAACAGAGGAACAATGGTGAAAAGGCTGCCGAGCAGGGAGCAAGGAAAAGCACATAGGCGTTAAATCATTAGCTGTAGCTAAAGACGGCTCAGCAGAGGCTGAGCAGAGCTTTTGCAGAGCCAAGAACCCCACTGACTCACCCACATGGTCGGTAGGTGAAGACAATGTAGCTCTCCTCCTGTGTCCTCTCAATAAAGGTCACACAGGTGTGCTTCTCCCAGTGCCGCATGGCTTGGCGGAATATAGCTCGCTGGCTGCCTGAATAGGACCAAACAGAGGGTGTGATCACGCATGTGGGGACACACACATCGAGGGGAAGAAAAAGAGCAAAGAAGTAAAACGTAGCATACACGGTCATTAAGTCATAAAAATGACATATTTACTTGCCAAGCTAACGTCTCACCTGGTTTAATCACAGCAAAACATACCTACATCCTCTTTGGTGGTGTTGTGTCATTTTTAACATCACAGTTCAACCTAAAGGTTCTGCTTCTACCCACTCCCATCATTCATTTACTCGCTATGGTGAAATGAGTCAAATACATGTTACGCCTGAGTACATCTGTCTGACATGAGAGATTTTAATCTTACAAATAGGACTGTTACATACACAATAATACCTTTCATCAAGCTTCCTCTTCATGAAATAATACATTGGCTATATAAAAGGCCAACACTTACCACTAAAATTACCACTGATGACATATGGAATAACACCTTCAGGCCAAACACGCTCAGGTCTGGAGGTGGCGGCTCGTTTTCTAC